>NW_019384762.1:0-160554 GCF_000671375.1 Centruroides sculpturatus | reverse complement strand
CAAAATGCAAGTTAAAATATAAAATATTATACACTAGAAAGATACTTAATAGTTGAAATTTAGATTAGTTATTTTGACAATTAAACTAAGCATTTTTTTCATGTATTAGTTATATTGTTATAGGAAATAACCTATATGAAATATACTTTTAGTAATGCCATTGTTAAAACATTTACTTTAGATTATTTTACTTTAAATAAAGATTGTGTTCATAATAAATAACACCTAATGTATAAAACTATATTATATAAATCACATGTCCTTCTAAAAAGATATCTAAGATTTAGACAGAAAATAAATTTTTTCCTTAAAGTATGAATATTAATGTTTTATTCTTTTATCATATTGGTTATTCAGTTATTAGTCAAAAAACTTACCCTAGTTTATTATACAGAAATAAATTAAGATTACAGAAGCCATTATTTGGAACAGATAGCATATGGAAAAGTGTCTAGTAGTACTTTCTATAAGTATACATTGTCTTGGCATGTAGTAGTGAGATACTGTTTTGTCTTTCAATTTGATAAAATGTTGCAGAATCATTTATAAAAATTGCATGCAAAAGTTACATTTTTAAATTTTACAAAATTAAAACTTACTTGACATTCTGATTCTGGTAAATTAAAAAACTGTAAATTTACAACTTGAATTTTATCTTTTAGTGCATCATATAAAAATTCAAACATCAAATAGAATTAAAATTTATGGCATAAAGTATTCTGAAAACATTAGCACTTAAGTATTTTTACATGGAAATTTTTTGTTTTTGAATCATTATATTTTAAAGGTAAAAAAATTTCAATGGGAAAATGAGTTATAAAGAATATTTTCTGCATTGTTGAAATGGAAATATAATTACCATTAATTGATGATGATTTCTTATAGCTTTTTTTATTATTAACTGTTAACCATCAATCAGTTTACAAGACCATGTAACACATTTATTCTTGGTTCATCACTAGTCTAGTATAAAGTTAAAGCTTGTTGTTTAGAATACCTTTAAATCAGTGTGTACCATGCAATTGAGTAGTTTGCTTTGTATATCTAGATCAGTATTTTTCCATTTTGACAAGTTTAAAATTTAGGGCAGACTGAGAGACCACACCACAGCATAAGCTTAACACGTGTAATATTTTTTCAAATTGAAAATGGCTTCTCTTCCTGGAAGTTCTAAATTAGTTTATATGAGAATTTAGAGTGTGAGAAATGTCTAATTTGAGTGGTATGAAGCATATTTTAGTGGCACAAGTTACATAGAAAGTAATTACAGAATGATAAACAAGGCCAGTCAACCTCCTTTAAAACTAACAGCAAAATAAGTAAAAAATAAATATATTAGTGAATCAGTACTGGTTTATGTACTGTACAACATATTAATATGTTGCAAGAAGCCAAGATGTCTTGAATGAACAACAAAAGTTTGTGTTGAATACGCAAAAGAATTATATTATGGTACTCATGTTATATTTCCAAGAATTAGTCTTTCTTTTTAAATGTTTGTATAAAATATCTTTTAATTTTTGAAATAGAAGTTAAACTGTACTCGAGTTTTTATTTGAATTATAATTTAGGCTACCTTTATTACAAGCATAATGATACCTTATGTCTTCAATAAAAGTAAATAAATGTTTCTATGACATATTTTTTTTGCTTTTACAAGTTTCAATATCAATGTTTTAAGGTGTCTTTTACAATATAAGGAGAATTTGAAGAAAAAAAAAATATGTCATAGAAACATTTATTTACTTTTATTGAAGACATAAGGTATCATTATGCTTGTAATAAAGGTAGCCTAAATTATAATTCAAATAAAAACTCGAGTACAGTTTAACTTCTATTTCAAAAATTAAAAGATATTTTATACAAACATTTAAAAAGAAAGACTAATTCTTGGAAATATAACATGAGTACCATAATATAATTCTTTTGCGTATTCAACACAAACTTTTGTTGTTCATTCAAGACATCTTGGCTTCTTGCAACATATTAATATGTTGTACAGTACATAAACCAGTACTGATTCACTAATATATTTATTTTTTACTTATTTTGCTGTTAGTTTTAAAGGAGGTTGACTGGCCTTGTTTATCATTCTGTAATTACTTTCTATGTAACTTGTGCCACTAAAATATGCTTCATACCACTCAAATTAGACATTTCTCACACTCTAAATTCTCATATAAACTAATTTAGAACTTCCAGGAAGAGAAGCCATTTTCAATTTGAAAAAATATTACACGTGTTAAGCTTATGCTGTGGTGTGGTCTCTCAGACTGCCCTAAATTTTAAACTTGTCAAAATGGAAAAATACTGATCTACATATACAAAGCAAACTACTCAATTGCATGGTACACACTGATTTAAAGGTATTCTAAACAACAAGCTTTAACTTTATACTAGACTAGTGATGAACCAAGAATAAATGTGTTACATGGTCTTGTAAACTGATTGATGGTTAACAGTTAATAATAAAAAAAGCTATAAGAAATCATCATCAATTAATGGTAATTATATTTCCATTTCAACAATGCAGAAAATATTCTTTATAACTCATTTTCCCATTGAAATTTTTTTACCTTTAAAATATAATGATTCAAAAACAAAAAATTTCCATGTAAAAATACTTAAGTGCTAATGTTTTCAGAATACTTTATGCCATAAATTTTAATTCTATTTGATGTTTGAATTTTTATATGATGCACTAAAAGATAAAATTCAAGTTGTAAATTTACAATTTTTTAATTTACCAGAATCAGAATGTCAAGTAAGTTTTAATTTTGTAAAATTTAAAAATGTAACTTTTGCATGCAATTTTTATAAATGATTCTGCAACATTTTATCAAATTGAAAGACAAAACAGTATCTCACTACTACATGCCAAGACAATGTATACTTATAGAAAGTACTACTAGACACTTTTCCATATGCTATCTGTTCCAAATAATGGCTTCTGTAATCTTAATTTATTTCTGTATAATAAACTAGGGTAAGTTTTTTGACTAATAACTGAATAACCAATATGATAAAAGAATAAAACATTAATATTCATACTTTAAGGAAAAAATTTATTTTCTGTCTAAATCTTAGATATCTTTTTAGAAGGACATGTGATTTATATAATATAGTTTTATACATTAGGTGTTATTTATTATGAACACAATCTTTATTTAAAGTAAAATAATCTAAAGTAAATGTTTTAACAATGGCATTACTAAAAGTATATTTCATATAGGTTATTTCCTATAACAATATAACTAATACATGAAAAAAATGCTTAGTTTAATTGTCAAAATAACTAATCTAAATTTCAACTATTAAGTATCTTTCTAGTGTATAATATTTTATATTTTAACTTGCATTTTGTAAATGACTGATTTACTGAAAAAATATGAAATTTCTCAGAAAATGTTTATTAAATTAATAAAAATAAACAACTATCTTTCATTAAAACACTAAAAAAGTTAAAATTAATTTTCATTGTAAATTCTTAAAATATTTTTGAATTCTAAATCTTAATTCACTTCAAATGCAATTAAAAAATATTTATAAATGATAAAAAAAAATAAGGAATAAATTACGAGCAAAGGAAGGCATTGTAAAAAAACTATGAATACTGTATATTATGAAAGTGTAAGTAAACAAAACTTACTTGTTTTTCTCTTTCCCATTGATTAGTTTCTTCCATCATTTGTTGCTCCTAAGATAATGTAAAATCAGAGAACAGATTAGTTATAATTATTATTTATTTCAATTTTTAAAACTTCTTTCTCTGTTAAAATACTGATTAAAATATTTCGAGAGCTAGATTGTGGATAAATTCACTTTTACAGTTACAAAAAAAATCACAATCTATATTAAATTATACAACAAACAAAGTTTTTTAAAACAACAATTTGAAAGAATTTATTGTACATAATAATTTTGTTTATAAACTGATTTTTGTATGATTGTAGATATTTGTATGGTCAAACAAACATCATCTCTCTCAATTTAACATCTACTTCACTTATAAAAACTAAAAATTAACATTAACTTGTTAGTTAAAATTTTTATTACATGATTTGTAAATTTATATGTAAATAAATTGTTATTTCTATTGATATTACAATACATCATTTCAATTAAGGTAACAGTTTTATTCAAATAATAGCTACAGCTATTATTTTAAACTGTGTATTTTCCCTGTGGTTCTTTGTGGTAATTGAGGGCTGTTATTTCCATTGCAAGTATCAGCATGTGTCTATTATTAATGAAGTATTTACATATTTATTTATAAAAAATTAAATTAGATTTTCAAAACAAATTATACTTCAAATGGCAACTGGTATCTTTCTTTATAACGTGTTATTTTCTATACAGCAATAATAATAAAACAAATAGAAAGTATGCATACTTTATATTCTTTGTTTTACATATTTCATTTTCTATAAAATTTGTTTGCATAGTAAACCTATCTATAGTAGTTTATGATTATTTTTTATGTTTACATCATTTCCCTAAGTTTCCGAAATCGTTAAATAGTAGATGCGGCTACTGTTAAAGGGTGATCATTATTTGAATAAAACAGTATTTTAAAAATAGATTCCAATATCTCAAAACAAATGAATTTTGAGAAAAAACATAAAGATAAATATATAAATATATTTTTTAAAGCATAAGTGCAAGATATACATATAAGTATATATTTTTTGAGTTGTTTAATTAAATGCAATTTCTCACATTTTTAAAAACTGGGAACTTGTAGCAATTTTCAATTTATAAATATATTGACTTAATATTAAAAGAAATTAAAAAAATATTTTATAAGGTATAAAACAGTGTTTTTCAACCTGTGGGTTGTGACCCCCAGGGGGTCGCAAAGCCTTACATGGGGAGTCACGGGTAAAAGAAAAAGACAAGTGTTTGTAGATAGTGTTGCCCACTTTTCAAAATCGCTGATCTGGACGGCAGGTGAGGTTTGTTTGAACAGAAGTTCCTGATGCATGTGCAATGTCATTTTGCAATGCAAATAATGTGAAGTGAATGCCGGTTCTAAATCAGTTACAGTTAGGGACTAGGGAGACTTGGGTAGGAGTAACGTAAGTAGCATAAATTAAGAAAAACAACTAAAGATGATTGGATGGCTCTATTGGATATTGGAGACATGTACGAATTGTGCAAGCAAAGAAAAAAAAAAAGGTCGACAGGTTGCGCATGATATTCCTGGACAAAAAAAATAGTTCACCCAAACAGTGAGTCGATCCCTGGACTGTCTGGGTGGATGGAAACCGGACAGGTGGTAACCCTATTTGTAGGTCCTACACTACAATAAAAAAAAAACTACAATTTCAGTGAGAAAACTGTACCTGTTATTACAGTACAATTGGTTTTTCAATCAATATTTAGGTCTGAACAGAAAGAAAATTAAATACGTAGTTTTTAAAATCACTGATATAGTTTTAATATGGCCCTCGGGGATCACCAGAAGTTTTTAACTTGTAAAGGGATCGCGTATTCAAGAAGGTTGAAAAACACTGGTATAAAAATTTCTAGAGAAATTAAAATATTTTTATTCATATTTAATTTTTATTTCATTATCCTCATTCTACTTTATCAAGGAGAAAGTAACAAAAAATAAAATTTCCAAATATTGTTGAATGCACTTATAATAATAATTATCATGTTCCCCCAAATTAAAATACATTATGAAATGTTGATTATTGTAACCAGAGTTTCTGTTTTAATAATTGTTTTGTGATAATTTTCAACATTAAAAATTTATATTTATGTAAAAATGTAATTAATATAAAAAATAAATCACTATAAATTAAAAAAAATTATCATAGTTATGACATATTATTTTAAGTAAATTGAAAATTTTTAGACAAAACCACATACTTGTCTAATAATTTCTGTCTCTTCATCTTCACGATCAATTGAGGAAAGAGAAAGAGCAGATTTCATTATGTCTTCGATTTCTTCTGGTTCATAACCATCGCAGATTATGAGCTGAATCACGCTACCTGCATTACGAAGAGCGTGGACAGCTTCTTGATGAGAAACTCCCAAAAGTGAAGTACCATTCACCTTTAAAGAATTAACACATTTTAAAATATTTAATTAAAAGTAAAACAATAATTAAAAATATATGTACAATATGAAACTACTGCCAACAAATATATAAACTAACAAAATTTGGCAGTATTGATTTTGGTATTTCAATTTGTAATTTATTTACAAGATTTTTATTGATGATTAAATTATTAACACACACACACACTTCATTACATAAATAAAAGTGGAAAAAGTTTTAATCATTTACTTTATCACACAAAATATTATTTGTTTTAATGACAAATTTATTTACAACAAAATATTTGTAATATTTAAAATTTTACTTCTGTATTTAAAAATATTTCAAATTTAATACCATAAATTATTAACTTACATACAACAATATAAAATATAAGCTTCTAATTTTTTCACACAACTCATAATGAAATAATTGAACTTCTGTATAACAAATTTCTTCCAGAAAAGGTGGATAATTTATTAAATAAATTTTCCATTTAATGAGTTTTTTTTATCAGTAATAACATATTTTTGACATTCTATAAAAAAATTTGTCATAAAGAAAAATCCATTATATGGAACTTCATAATATGGAAGTTAACATTATTTGTTATCTACAAATTTAAAACTATTATTTTTAACTATAATAATCAGAAAAATTGATAAAATGATAAATATAAATAAAAATATTCTGACAAAACTTTAATAATTAAAAAACAAAAATACTCAATTAATTTTTAAAATTTTGTATTTGGTCATTATAGACTTTGTATAGAAAAAAAATTTTTAATATTATTTCTAAAAACAGAAAAAACCTTGAAATCTTTTTTAGTTTTATAAATTTTGCACATTTTATAATTCTGTTACCAAGAAAATTTAAATTTATAAAATAAGTCATAAACACACGTTCCTTGAAATACGCATACTCATCTCACCTTATTACTTTTATTTATTATAAAAATAATTTTGTTATATGACAAAAATACAGTTTAGGCTATTGGATGAGAAATAAACTGATGGAAACTGCATTATACATTATTACTGATAAAATATATATATTAAAAAAGAAAAATGTTTTGTTTTACCTCAATTAATCTCATTCCTGGTTTCAATCTTCCATCTCTTGCAGCAGCACCATTACTATTTATCTGAAAATTTAACATTATGTAAAATATATTTGAATATTTTCTTCATATTTCTTCACTTAAACTACATTACTAGAGGAAATTGTTAAAATTTTATAAAATTTAGTTATAACTATTTTTATGAAAAAGAAATTCAAACTGGAAAAATAATCAAACAATATCATGCACACAACCGTTTAACTTTCCAGCACAAATTTAATAATTGGACAAATGTTTTTTTTAAGCTGCTTTACAGATCAACTTCAGGTCTACCTATACATTAATTTTTTTTTTGTTCTATTTCTGGAACATTTGAATATGATAACAATATACACCACAAATTGTAAATAAAGTATAATATTCTTCACTTTATCCTAATTTAGCAATGTTACTTGTATAGATATAATAACCAATGTCAAATTGATGTTTCTGGTAAATTTAAAATTAAATTTTTATCAGTTTTTGTAAATAGAAATAAGTGAAAGTTGAATCAGTATTACACGATCAATATTTTTTTGTGTATTAAGTTTTTAATGGAAACCAATAATCACCAAGAAATTGTTTTATTTGAAAATACATCATAACTTATCTAAGAAAACATAATGTATTAATGTTCTATGGTTCTTGAATTGAACAGAATAAAATAAGTTTCAGGAAGAATAAACATAAATATCTTATCCAGATATATATATATTAGATTGAAATAACTTTGCCACCTATACTTGGTTGATATATTCTATTGATAAATAACTTAGTATTTAATGTAATAGCTTGAATATAAATGTAAAGGATAGGATCAAACAAATATTGTTCTATTGCTTAGAAATGAGTTCATTATTTGAAGTTTTCATAAATTTATTTGTGACTATCGATATATATAAAAATGAATGTATGTTTGTCTGTCTCCTTCATGCATTACTACACAATTTATCTGATTGCCATGAAACTTTGGGAAGTTGTTTAATACACTCCCGTGAAGGTTTCTGGCACAGTACATTTATCATATGATAGATGGCGTGCGTGTATACGAGCATTTCATCGTGAGCATTTCAACATGGTTAAGAGTTGAAACTTGAAATTTGGTACACAGTTAGGGTGCGTCACAAGAACGCATACTAACAAGGAATTTTTTGAAATCCCCCCACAGGGAAAGGGACAGGATTAAGGCTTCAATAATGGAAGTGTTAAGAGAAAGCAATGTGCAAGATTTACAGGCACAGATATGGTTTTTTGCGTTAAATCGAACATAATTTTAGATTCATCTAAAAATTTTCTAATTAGTCTGGAAATGGGAACCTAATTCCTGCATTCTGTGAAAATGGGTAAGATTGGCTGTAATGTAATNTGAGAATATTGGAAGTTATATAAACTTTTTCTCGAGGTTAGAAAATATGCAATTCTATCTCAAACTATCTATAAATCAGATAATTTCCAACATTGCAGCTGTGACATTATCAGTGTCTCATATTGTTTGCATCTGCAACTACTTACTTATGGTGGTTGTTGCTTCTAAACAGGTACAGATATTACCATATTACATTTTTTATTCTACTGATTTAGAAAATCTGCTACTCTAGTGTGTCTGGTCTCAAGCTTTGCCATATCAGTGAAATTCAATATATACTAACAAGAATTTATAAGGTAGAGAGCAAGTTGCAAGTCCCATTTCATTCCAAAAGTACTTACTGAATATACATTAATTTTATTAATATACTTGCATAGGAAGTCGTGCATGGAGAATTGGATGGAACTTTTTTGTTGTCCTTTATTATTTTCAAGGTCACTTAAAAACAAAATCATTTTTTACTCTTCGTGAATGTAAAGTTTACTTTTTAAAATATTAATACCTTGAACATCTGTTTTCACAATGCTGATTAAGAATCCAGCAAGTGGTTTTAGACTAATTAAATGAAACTTTTTAATTTTGTTATTGAAATTTTATGTTACTTGTTGAAAAGTTACAACATAAATGTTTTTGAAAATCATTTCTAATGTCAACAAAAAAGATTCCATCTATTTCTCCATATGTGACTTCTTACATTAATTTTGTTAATGTAGTTATCTATCTTCAGTATGTAAATAAATCACATCACCAACATTAAAACTCCAAAACCTTTAAACGTCCAGTAGTAATCAATTTAATAATAAACAAACGTTTTCGACCGTACTCTCGGTCTTCATCAGGTTTAAAATCAGTTAGATTCGAACCTGTGCAAGCGTAGAACAATGATTATGAAATTAATTTTGAAAAATGGAACAGCACAAACGGATTTTAAAAGAATACAGTTATGCATGTGCATTGCCATGGCGACGGAATGGCATATGTAATACATACAATTATATAAATATATATAAATAAATACACCAAACGGGGATGTGGTCTTTAACTGCTGGAGTGGGCGTCGCCCGTTACCTCATAGCAGTACTTCCAAGCGTGTGACACATTGACCGCATCATTAGCGTTAATGCAATTGGTGCGTAACCCGGCTTTGTAAATTTCCAGTGCCTCCAGATTTCGCAGGTGTTCCACCCGGTGAGAAAGTTTGATCAGTTTGGCCTCATGTAGGTCAGCTCTTATGCCGGGTTCAGTGGCATATGTTGATAGGGCGGTGGTGTGCCTTTTATTAACGATGTCGTATTTGTGTTCCTGCAATCTTTTATTCAAAGAGCGTTTTGTGGACCCAATATAAACTAATTCCCTTTGAAACCTGTTGTCCCATAGAGGGACCATGTAAACACCCGGTGCTTGCTTCTTATTGATTTTGTCTTTGCCATCGCGGAGTAGCCCATATACAGTGCTAGGCCTCTTGTATGCAATCTTAGTGTTAGTATGGGTGGCAATCTCCCTGTAAACTGAGTTGAGGTGATGATTGTACTCAACTACCGCACGAGACTGTGTGTTATTTACGTTGTGTGTTTCGTGGGCTGCTGCTTGTATGTTAGAAGTGCGCGTGAGAAGATTTTAGTCACATCACCAACATCAATAACCAGCAGAAACAAAAACTTTTATTGTACCTAGTGTTTTCTTCTATTTATAACAGACACTATCAGGTTTAACTGATGTAAAATGATGAACAAAAAAATTTAAAATTAAAATGTTAGAACAGAACGTTTTTAAAATTGCAGATCAAACATGCAAAGTTGTGCATGTCAGATACAATGCATTGAATTAGGCCAGTTAAAATAGTGCTCTCCAGGCTGATGAAATATCGTCTGTCTCCTTGAAGTTAACTGCTGTCCCTTTCCTGAAGACCTTGTAGATTTCTACTCTTTCCAGATGTTTCAGCTGAGGCATTTCTGTTGCATGGTATAGGAGTCATGCTCTATTAAATTCACTTGCATGTCATTTTCTAAAATGTAGACTGAAAGTGCCATGTTGGATTGATGTTCCTTAATTCTTGTGCAGAAGCTCCTAGTTATAGAACCAGTATATTCATATGAACCCTGTAGCCTTTGGTCCCAAATCAGAATACTATAAACTGGTAGGCATTTTCTCTCAGAGGGATCTTTTGCATTTTTAAGGAGTGAGAAAATCATATGATAATACATAGCATAATACATAAATAAATCACACTTTATGTATTAAGCTAGTATCTTGACTATTGGTCTTCAGTATGTTAGGAATGAAGAGGATTCAAGGAACTTTTTGACTCAACTTTGTATATTATATAGGCTATATACAGTCAAATCTCACTACAATGATATTTTGGGGACCAGGAAAGTAGTATTGTTATATCCAAGTTATTGTTGTAGCAAGTTGAAATTTAAGAACCAAGATCATTAAGAAAGTAAAAATTCATTTAAATATATTCTGCGCCTGCATTTCAGTAAACCAAGGAAATGTTGCACTGTTAACATAATCACAATTATGTGTCTTCAGACATTTTCAAGAAGGATCTAAGTTTCCATCCACTATACTGCACTCAATTTTTCTTCTGTTTCTTTAAAATTGTTGCTAGGATTGACTGAACAAAGTCATACTTTTTTGCAACTTCTGTTTGTTTCATTCCACTATCAAAATTTTTGAAGAGTTTCTAACTTCATTTCCAAACTTACCTGCTTTAATGCTTTTATCATTTTTTCCGTGACACATTAGTACTGTTTGTCTGGTGGGAAAAGGAAACACTGTGATTAGTCAGGTGCTTGCAGTTTCTCATAGTAGGGTTGCAATGTAGCCAATAGCTAATTGTGGGCAAACCATTCTGGAGTGTGGTGGGGGTTTATAGTTAACAAGATTAGTGAGTAGGTGCTCCTAGCTCTTTGCCACAGGTCAACTGCAATGAAGCATTTGAGTCAGCTGCAAGTTGTGCCAATACATCCTGATGATAATGTTGTGTCAGGGTTCATTGTAGCAAGTGATAATTACAGTATTTGTATAGGACTTTGGCCAGGATTGTGGACATTCTGTAATTGTTCTGGGATTTAATGTTGTAGCAGGTATTGTTTTAGAGCAGTTTGACTGTATTATGAATTCTTGATATATATTTATGTTAGTTTCAGATATATCAAAATCTGTTAAAATTTTTGAATATAACTAATTTAACAAATATAACTATATAATTAATCAAGTAACTAACACCTTATTCGTTGCCAAGGGAGTTTATTAAAAACTAACATTTTCGATCTACTCCAAAGATAATTAAAATTTTCAGCAATTTTTTGTAGTAGGATCTTATTATGTAATAACAAACATATTTTTGTGAAGTAAAAAAAACTGTCTTTCAATGTTAAAAATTCCTTTACAGTGATGAAATTAGAGCTTTACTGTAATTAAATTTTCTCTTTAGCAATAATAAAACAAGTTTTTTTATTCATAAGTGACATTTTTATTACATTTTTATTTATAATTTTTGTAATTTACATTATTGATTATTTTTATCACTCTTTTATCTACCTTTAAAATTGTTATATTTTTAATATCATCCATTAATATTAACATTTGAATTTTGATATTTACAAATTTTAATTGTGTTCTTTTGGTCAAATGAATTTTATAATGGTATTTTAAAGCATTCTATTTATTTAAATAAGATGTCTGTGCCACTTTGAAAGTACTTGTTTTATTATCACTAAAGTGAAAATTTGATTACAGTCGACCCCCCTATAACACTTGATTTTTCCATTTTATATGAATTCCATGTTGTACGAGTCACTTAGATTTTACAATTACATGTGCCGGGCTGTGAATGGTTCACGTATTTGTAAAATCTAAGTGACTTGTACAACATGGAATTCATATAAAATGGAAAAATCAACAGTGTTATAGGGGGGTCGACTTGTACAATAGTGTTGATTTCACCACCATAAAGGAAGGAATTTTTAATGTTGAAAGACAGCTTTATTTACTTCACATATAATTATTGACATGCAGAATATTTTATTTAATGAAATATTTTTTAAAAATAAATATTCTTGCTTCTTGTCTAGATTAATGCTTCTTGATGTAGTCCAGGGATTGCTAATTATACAGACTTATCACACCTTGTAGGTTAAGTGATAAAATTAAGTCAGAGATGAAGTTAAAAAATATATGCTTTATTAATATCGAAAATACATTTTAGACTCAGTATCTCATCATTCCAAACAGCAAGAACTGATTACTATAAGTGGAGTTTCTGGCATATATACAAAACTTGATAATCTTGCTCTCAACAAAATTGTTTACCCAAAGACTATATGTTTACTTTTAGTTTATTGATCTCTTATAATTTCTACCTTTTCTCCAGGGATGCAAACATCCTTGATATAGTTATTTCTTGTAAATATTTTTTCTTTTTTGTCTGGACTAATACTTCTAGTAATCTATGCTTGCCGTTTGGACTGATGAGATACTATGAGTCCGAAATGTATTTCCAATATTAATAAATATTAAAATTAAACATATTTTTTAACTTCTTCTCTGACTCTGTTTCATCACTTAACCTACAAGGTGTAATAAGTCTGTGCAATTAGCCAGCTCTGGGCTATGTCAAGAAGAAATATTTTTTAAATTTATATTTAATTTTGTTTAAATTATAGATTATGTAATGTAATTGAATAAATAAAATGGCATACTTAACACATTTTATCAGCTTTTGATAAATTAATTATGAACCTGATGAAATGTTTAATTATTGTGTGTGTATATAAACTCAATACAAATTTGTAGTTAATTGAATGTATTTTGAAATTTTTTGTGTTATAAGATGGTTCATGTCCAATACTTTTCAACTGATACTCTTGAGTGTTTTTTTTACTAGTAATATTTCTGTTATTGGATAGTAGGAACTCTAAAGCACTAGAATAATAAAGATGTGAACTCCGGAAAAGTGGTCTTTTGGGAAAATAATTTATATTATTTAAGTCAGTTTAAAAACAAGCAACTACATTATATGATAGAACAAATTATAAAACTGTCATCTTTTCAACAATTTAAAGTTAGAAATTAAAATCTTTACCTTGTTGTCTAGAGCTTTCTAAATTTGGAAAACCAAATTACATAAAGCAGTCTCAAAAGACTTGCCAGGTTAAGTGAACTGAAAGGAACGGAGAGGTAACCTACTCAAACAAGTGTCTCTTAAACTCCTATCATAAGCATCTCCAATGTCTTTAATATGATAGACATTAGGATAATAGATCTAAAAGCTTTTTCTTCAGAGTAAAACTTCTTGCCAGGCTTGGAAATAAGTATCACATCATCCAGCCATCAAATCAAGGCACATAACCAAATGCCAGGCAGGCAATGGCAAATGTGACAGAGAATTGGAGTCAAACTGTCAGGTTCAAATTATAGGTAAGACAGAATATCATTATCAGGCCCAGCTGACTTGAGAGCTTATCTGATTATAGAAGTGAAAACCACTAATTTAGAGTATGGAATGGAATGAATTTGATCCATGAATCCTTATTTTGTCTGAATAAGGACTGTAAACAAAGTTTCACTAGAAGCATTGATTCTGGAGCATGATAAATGAGTCTTAGGCAAACAGAGGATAGTTTTCCAAGCAGAAACCATGCAGTGATAATTCAGACACTCATGAAACCTTTACAAGCAGCAAAAACTATTTAATTATGAATGTTTCTGGTCATTTTTATAGACCATCTTCACATAGAATACAAAATTGTACTTGGTGAAAAATTGAATGTAATAGATAAACTTTTGAACATAGAATGTCAGTTGGTTTAAATTAAAAATTAAAACTAAAGAATTATTTTCTTTTAATTGCAAGTGTGCATTGGCAAGTATTGCCACAGTGAGGAAGACTTGACTGAGACTGCATTATAGAACACAGAATCCTCATCATCAAAAGATACACAGCAGGAACTGATACCACTGATCCTTGCATCTTTTTTGTTTTAGAAGCCACAAGTAGGATTAAGTAAAATGAGCTGATAATTACGTGGAATAAATTCAAGAACTGCAATATCCAAGTGAATGTATATCAAATGCAATGTTATTTATGGTCATTCAGCAAGCACGTCTAGTGGTTGCAGGTTAAGTACCATCTTATAATTATATCTGGATTAAAGATGATGACAGACTATTAGGTGCTATGAAAATTCTTAATAGTCTGTATATATATAAAATAGAAATCAAATCACATAACCCATCATGTAACTAGAGACAAGTCTTAATAATGGATTAATTTCAGGATAAATTTTGACTAATTACTTGATTCTGAAATGTGTGGTCTAAAGGTAAATAAGTGAAGACAAAACTGTCTTTAAGCCATACTTTAAATTTTAATTAAAAATTGGTCATAATTTAGTTGAAAATTAATCCAGTATTGGGATTATAAAACAGCTTGCTTTCTCTTGTTCACAGTTTAAGGACATTTTGAACATAGAATTTCATTAAGATATACTAAATTAATTAAGGCTGCTGTCTCTCTGTGTGACACTTTTTGGGCATGTAGGACCAAAATCTGACAAATCTCTACTTCCGATGGTTTGTCAACTTTTGGCATCTTTTACTCCAGTTAACAAACATGATAAATTTAAGTTACATTCATAATGATTGTGGGTGTTATTTAAATGTGATTTTTATTATGCAAATTAATTATTAAATTAGTAGATTTTAGTACATGTCTCTAAAGTTTTCAGCCTGTATTTCTCATCATATTTAGTTTTTCTATTTAATTGCTTAAAAATAAATAATTTATGATTGTCAATGCATATTTGCATTTTAATTCCGTCTTTTGTATTCAAATTTGATAGATATCTAATGCTTAGTGTTATTGAAAATAGGAAATAATGCCTGTTTTGAGCTGCACTATAGTTATGTGATTCAAGTTTATTGCTGTCTATAAATATCTCAAAGCCCAATGTTTTTAATAATAAGTCAAATTATTGTCATATTGAATTGGGCTACTTTAATGCTGCTATTAATAATTAAATTCTAAGTAATTTGGTACTAGAGGTAGTCATTAAGCACCATTTCTTATTAAATTTAATAATTAAATTACTTACTGTGTGGATGCATTGCCAGTTATGCTACTTGGACCTCTGTCCAACCTTTCACTTCCAGAGATAAGTAACCAAGTATGGTTATATCTAAAATTAAATATGTCTGGAATCAAAGGGATAACACGTTAACTGCCGCCTGTAATATGATATTTTGGCCAGCTGGCCATATTACCCACTTTTTGTACATGACTCCACTGGAGCAACCATGTAGTTCGAGGACTTGCTCAGTCTCGTGTAGTAATAATTCCATTCCTACACTATGTCAATATTACTAATTTTAATATCTTTCATTCATTTATTTAAAAAACATTGTAATCATCTATAATAAAAGAATTTGAGCTAATTAAAAATTTGTTTAATTTTTAATTTAAGAAATAAAGTATTTTTTAATATAATTGATGTGATACTACATTAGTGGATTTAGTGCACCCACAAATAACAGTCTTTATTAAAATATGACTATTGCAAAATTCATGCCAACATTAGAATTTGAACTTTTGAACCTGACAAGCTAGAGACTATAGTGAGGTTGTGGCCGAAGTTTTCAGTGCGAAAACATTCAGCACTGTTTTCCTGTAAGCCTAGAAGTTTGACAATGGCATTTGGAGCATCAGTGGAATCATGCTCAACGTTCCAAACAGCATTGTCAAACTTCTAGGCTTACAGGAAGGCAGCGCTGAACATCCAATGTTCATGTTTTCGTGTTCAAATCTTTGGCTGCAACCTCATTTATATCTTAACACATTGACTGCCAGATTGCTAAATGTGCTAATGCAGTGTTTCTAATTTAATTATCATCAAGGATTATCATCACCTCGAGTAGTGTTTCTCACACTAACACTCCTATCCTTACTCTCTGTTGATCCTCATGCCACCCCATTTCAGTTTAAAAGTAAGAGACAATGTCTTAATACATTGATAAAAAAAATAGAAAAAGAATGTTATGACTAGACTAGTTGACCACTGGATGATGAAATAGAAAAACAGGTGTACATCATTTTCAAATACTAGACTACATGAAAAACCACAAGGAAAAGAAAAATTTTAATACTTGTTTTTGTGTTCAGCTTTTTCCTTTCTTATTGAAAGTTGTCTTGCTTATCAATGGCTTGCATATGATATGCACATCCATATTGGTATGGCAACTCTGCTCAATAATACTGTATAATGCTAGGAGATGGCTATTGCACTTTTATAGTAGCCTATCTGCCCTGTACGAAGTTTATTCAAGCCATCAGATTGACCCATACTCAGAAATTTCTGACTACATTCTTGCTGAAATTTTTCCAAGCAAGGAATTAACAGATTAAGATGATTTTTCATATTAAAATTCATGTAAAATACTGATTAGAGCAGATCAAATCTTACTGTGTGTGTTATATACCATACATACAGTCAGAAAATACAAAGTACTGTACTTACAAAGCAATATTATGAATTGTTTGAAAGAAGTAAATAAAATTTATTCTAAAGTAATAACAAAAATTTCACTTAATCAAATAAACTAATCATAAATTTCTTTAACGATGCTTATAATCCAAGATTACACCAAAAACTTGCAAGTGTATTTTGAGCATATGCTCATTATCAAGCAGTGATATTGAACACTAAATCTGTAGCAACTGACAGTACAGTAAAAAATTATGAGTTTACATTTTAAACACGTAAAAAATTTTTTACTGTAGTGGTTGTTGCTATGGACTTGGTGTTTATTTTAATTTGTCTGATGATTAGCATAGGCTCAAAGTCTTTGATATAATCTTAAATTAATAGCACCATTAGCCGTTCATCAGGTGCAAAGTGATCACTTTTTTTAAGTTTGATTATTAAGCTCTTCTTAGTACATTAGATAATTTTGACTTCTCAGTATATTAGATAATAATATTTCTGATGTACTGTTTACCTTTAAATCATTGTCATTATTAAAAAAATAATAAAATACAAATTAGCAAATTAATCTGTATGAAACCTGTATATATGGTTTTATTAACCACAACTCCAAGCTGGTTGTATATGCAACAAATAATAGTTACTTAAAGTGTTTTTGTGATACTTTATTGTACTTTTTCACAGAAAAATAAAAAAACTACAAGTATAAAAATAATTTCTATATTTTTCAAATATTTTTCTGTTTACTAACTATGAATTATGCTTCAATATTTATACCAAATGTCGTACAAAAGACTTTGATGCACAATAAACAAATTTCCTTTCTATGTATTTTTATGCATTCATATTTTGTTAGCTTTTTATTTAAAACCAGATGATCTGCTGAATTGTTGGACTATAATAAGTCTAAGTTAATAATTAGATAGAAAGTAATTTGTCTAGTGGTATATGGCTAGGCTGTTGTCTCATAATAATTTTAATTTCTCATGGCAAATTCAGTCATTATATCCTTTTCTTGTTTTTTACTCATTTTGCATTCAGTGTTGCTTATTTTTTCAATTCTTATTATCTTATATTGCTTGCAATGAAAGTAGTTTTATGGGGTTTTAATTTTAAAAAGTAATGATTCTAAGTATTATTTCTTGAATTCATTGTACGTACTAAAAACCAGATATTTTAAATTTTCAGTATAGTAGGAAGGGGTGCAATATATCAAAATGATGAAGTGAGATTACCATGTACTTTGAAAGTTTTTCAAATTTTAACAATTAAAGTTATTATTCAGGAATGAGAGAAATGAAGCTATTGAAAATAGGCATAACTACAATTTTCTGTCAAGAAATGACAATTCAAATTGTGCATTGTGTATGAAATTGATCAAATGCAAAAAATATTTTCATATTTAATTATAGCAGCTTTATCTTTTGATAATCGAGTAGAATAAACTCTGTAATGTTGAAAACAAAAGTTTATGAAATGAAGTTTTGTAAACTTTTGTTTTCTACTTTTCCCACCAGTAGTAATCACATACACACTTAGATCAAGTGACTTTGGGTCCCATAATCCTTTTGAGATGAGCTGATCTGGAAACTGTGTCTCCAACAACACCATTGTTTAACTTTCAGTATGAGCAGGAATGCTATCTGGCAGATACCATGCATAATTTTTTTTGTGCACAATTAGCTGTTCCATGAAAGATGCCAAAATTTGCTCTATATAGACTTCAGAAGTAATTGTGTCTGTAAAAAAAAATTTGTTTTATTATATACCATGCAGACACTGCATACCACATGCCAATCTTCACATCTTGAAATCATGAAGTAAATTTTGAATTATAAAAATTTCCAGTACTTGACATGGGTTTATATGATATGATGTGATAAGCACAGATTGAGCAATGTGTGTCTCTGTAGTAATATGGTAGCACAATATATAAAATAATTATTTGCTGATATTACACTCTCACTCATCCTGTGCATTGGACCAAGGTATACTCTGTNATCCAATGGAGTTTGTCTATTTCCAGTCTATGACCAGTTTTTTTTGATTTATGCCTTCTTATTAAAAGATTAATTTTATGAAATTTTGTTCTGAATGTCAGTGTCCAAACCTATCTGCAATTATATAATGTAAAAGCTTAGAGAAGTTAAATTCTGACCATAAAATGGAAAAAAGAAAATATGTCAAAGTCTGTTTATATTGTTACCCCTTCCTTCATATTTTTATTTCTTAATTTTTTTGGTCCATATGAAAAATAGCCAATTTGTGATTTTTCTAAATACTTACACTGAAACAAGTTAGCAGGTTTTCTGAGAATATTGGAAGTTATATCAACTTTTTCTCGAGGTTAGAAAATATGCAATTCTATCTCAAACTATCTATAAATCAGATAATTTCCAACATTGCAGCTGTGACATTATCAGTGTCTCATATTGTTTGCATCTTCAACTACTTACTTATGGTGGTTGTTGCTTCTAAACAGGTACAGATATTACCATATTACATTTTTTATTCTACTGATTTAGAAAATCTGCTACTCTAGTGTGTCTGGTCTCAAGCTTTGCCATATCAGTGAAATTCAATATATACTAACAAGAATTTATAAGGTAGAGAGCAAGTTGCAAGTCCCATTTCATTCCAAAAGTACTTACTGAATATACATTAATTTTATTAATATACTTGCATAGGAAGTCGTGCATGGAGAATTGGATGGAACTTTTTTGTTGTCCTTTATTATTTTCAAGGTCACTTAAAAACAAAATCATTTTTTACTCTTCGTGAATGTAAAGTTTACTTTTTAAAATATTAATACCTTGAACATCTGTTTTCACAATGCTGATTAAGAATCCAGCAAGTGGTTTTAGACTAATTAAATGAAACTTTTTATTTTCAAAAAATAGGATCCTAAAAGATACTACTTTTAGTGGGGGGAACTACTTACAAAGTCAACCAAAATCCAGCAATTAAACAGTTGCACAAATGTTCTCATCTACCTTCTAGTAGATATTTTCAGGTGGAATATTACAATTCCACATGAAAATTCTACATTTAGAATCACATGTGTTGCGTAGTAAGTGTGGCACCTGGCTGTTGGTGGATACATATGACATCATAGAATTCATGTCTGATTGAATATCATCAACCAGATCATCAACGTAAAACTTCCAAGCTGAGGGGAACAACTCCACATTCTTGTGGTTGATGGCAAAGTTCTTTATAGAAGCCTTGTAGATCTCATACTTCTCCAGGTATCATAAAAGTATCTTATCGTATGCAGAGTGGATGATCCTGGATAGATGAAAGAAGACCTACACTCCTGAGTTTGAAGCGTAAGATGTGAGGGCAGTCGAAAAATAGCCTTTTTTGATGTTTTCCTGTTGTTCCTTGAAGCATGTTTGTAAGTGTCTGTATGTATCCTCAATGTATGTGAGTGGGTATTGCATCTATGATCATGTAGAGGAACAAAATACATTCCTGGGAGGTGGTGCCAGTTCTTGGTGTCCTTGGCATTGCAAAGGAGAAAAAAGATGGTTGGGCACTGCCTAGATGCCAAACAAAAGCTGGATTTGGCAATTTCTCTGTATGCAAGGGGCCAATGCAACCTCTCTAAAGTTGATGCCTGTGGTGGGTGTGCTTGGTGCAGTGTCAGTGTACAAGTGGGCTTCATAGTGGGAAATGAGGCCTTTTAATAGATTTCAGAACATACTCATGTTCAAGTACCTGCCATAGGATGTAACAACATTCCTTCTCCCTGTCCTGAATATCAGAGCAGTGGGTAAAAACTCTTCAGATCAATGCATTAAATGCTGCCAATTTGTAATGAAAAGGTCATATGAAGGGAGTGTACTATGTGGAATTGTAATATTCCACTTGAGGATATCTACTGGAAGGTAGATGAAAATGTTTGTGCAACTGTTTAATTGCTGGATTTTGGTTGACTTTGTGAGTAGTTATTTTTTGTATATCCAGTGCTGTTGTTACTTGTACTACTATTGGTTTGGATGCTGAAATTTATTGTGATATCAAGAACAAAAATCTTAATCAAAATCAGCTACTAGATTGACATAAATTAAATTTATTCATACATAAANAAATATTTTCATATTTAATTATAGCAGCTTTATCTTTTGATAATCGAGTAGAATAAACTCTGTAATGTTGAAAACAAAAGTTTATGAAATGAAGTTTTGTAAACTTTTGTTTTCTACTTTTCCCACCAGTAGTAATCACATACACACTTAGATCAAGTGACTTTGGGTCCCATAATCCTTTTGAGATGAGCTGATCTGGAAACTGTGTCTCCAACAACACCATTGTTTAACTCTCAGTATGAGCAGGAATGCTATCTGGCAGATACCATGCATAATTTTTTTTGTGCACAATTAGCTGTTCCATGAAAGATGCCAAAATTTGCTCTATATAGACTTCAGAAATAATTGTCTGTAAAAAAAAATTTTATTGTATACCATGCAGATACTGCATACCACATACCAATCTTTACATCTTGAAATCATGAAGTAAATTTTGAATTATAAAAATTTCCAGTACTTGACATGGGTTTATATGATATGATGTGATAAGCACAGATTGAGCAATGTGTGTCTCTGTAGTAATATGGTAGCACAATATATAAAATAATTATTTGCTGATATTACACTCTCACTCATCCTGTGCATTGGACCAAGGTATACTCTGTATATGATCATAGAAAAGTTGAACTTATTTCTTTTCTTTCAAATAAATTCTGTCAACAACATCAACAACACATAACTACTGCGGTGTAGTAAAAGTAAATAATTTCATTTCTGTAAAATTTATTGAAGTCATCAGTGCCCTTCCTTACTTTTTATTTTTTGAATAATAAAAATTTTTCTATTTTACATTTGTAAAATAAAATGTAAATTCTAATTAAGAACAAAAAAAAAATAATATTAATCCAAATATCTAATTGCCAGATCTGTCATACTTCAGTTTGGACTATTAATTAATCAACTATATAAATTACAATTAAAACATTAATTAAAAAAATAAAGATGCCAGGACAAATTAATACATTACAAATTTAATGTACAAAAGTATCACGAAAGTGTCTTCATATTTTCTAGCATCCTTTTTAACACCATGGAACAAACAGTCCTTAGTACCTAAAATTTGTAATTCATCTTGGCATATTTAATTTTTTAATTAATGTTTTAATTGCTAATTAATTTTTTATGATTTTTATTGCATTTGAACAGCTGATTTGATATTTTTGTCTTAACATCAGTTATTCTTTATTAAACTTTTTAAAATATTTAATTGTTGTTTAATCAATTCATAAGCAACTAATATTATTTATATAAAAAATAAATTGGACCGCTATTGTGGAGAGCATTGGAAGTGACATGAGATGTCAGGATACTGAAGACAGTCAGGTGGAGCTCTGTATGTGTAATATGTAATCTGTGTTTACAAATGTACTCAATAATAGAATAATTACTTAGCTAATTATTCTGTTTATAGATAAAGAAATAACAATTTACATGGAAAATTAATGTTTAGGAATTAGTAGAAAATTGAAAATTTTTCATTCATTAAAATTTTTGTTTTTAAGTGAATAAAATTTTCAATTATTTGGAATTTAATTTATTTACTACTTATCTGCTGTATTTAATTTTTTTACAAAAAAAAAATATAGTTTGATTGGATCCATTCTTCTCAAGCTTTATATTAAAACTAAACACATTATAACTTGTCATTAATATGATGAAATTCCATCAATCACAACAAATTTTTTAAAATAAAATGTAAAATTATTATTTTTGATAAATGTTTTCTTTATACCAAATTTTTATAAATGTTATTAATAAAAACTGTTACCTTGAACTTGCTGTTTTCCACATTAAATAAATTATTATGGATACAATTATTTTGATTTGATAAAAAATGATTACATTACCACACCAAGATAATATTCATTGAAACACTAAATAACTACTGTCTAACAGCATCCAATGTCACATGACCAAGGCGTTTCTTTGAAACAAGAGCTTACAATCCAGGCTGGCCTTTTTGTTCTTTGGTAAATAAATTACCCATCCCATGTACTTTGTAGAAAGAGCATCTTCAAACTTATTTAAATCGCTAATTCAACCAACAGAGCTAGTAGTTTCTTCAGCTAGGGAAGCAATAGCAGTAATCAGCAAAATGTTATGCATGTTGCCATCCAATATTTCTTGGTTCTGTAAAATCAATACCCATGGGTTCTCCACTATCAGCAGTTTTAGCTGAGCTAATTATGAGAAATGTTGCATTTAATATTTTCTTGGTTTCTCTCATAATCTGTTACCCGCTCTTATACATTAGGTACATAGATGATGATCTGTAGCATGTAATGGGTCCACTGCCAAATTATTACAGTTTGTACAACTTTTGTCATCTATATACTCTTCTATTAATTTTACTATAGAAAGTGAAAAAGACAACAAGATAAGCTTTCTGGATTTACTAATTTTTAGAACTCCCACAGGCATTAGCTATGGTGTGCATTATAAATTTAGTTTATACCCATACATATGCCCTTCACATTCTTTCAACCAACTAGGGTATGTTAACAATACCATTGTTGTACTAATTCGAAGAGCTTATCTGCTTCCATCTTCTAACTATTTAATACATAAGGAGTTATGCGTTATAGCAATAGCAACCTGAAAAGTGGGATACATGCATCCAAAATTTAAACATATCAATAACTGGTTTCCTAGATTGCGCTTTTTGCCTACAGCATTGATTGCCAAAGTGACAAGCTTACGTTTCTAACTCCTTCTATTCCGTACCTAAGACTCATTGCATTACACATCATCAAAATTTTTAAGAAATATGGACTTAATCTTCTGATTAAACCACAAATAACTTTGCACAGGCTNTATTCCGTACCTAAGACTCATTGCATTACACATCATCAAAATTTTTAAGAAATATGGACTTATTATTCTGATTAAACCACAAATAACTTTGCACAGGCTCCTCTTCAATGACAGAGATGTATTTTCTCTACTAGAAAAATCAGGAGTTTTTTTTGGTTCCATTAAAACAGCTAGATAGAGATATAAATATTTTTTATATTGTGGCCATGACAAGAAAATTACATACCCATCTTACTGAATACCAGAACGATATCTGTAACAACAAGGGTACTATTGAACTTTTTAGAAGTGTTGTGGAAAAGAATTGTGTGCCAAAATGGAATGAGACTTCATTACTGTTGCATTGTGATGGCAAAAAAGTTACTTTTATTTGGAAAGTATTATTTATTGAAACTATGGAACCATGTAATCTTTCAGGAATTTGGAACTTTTAAAAAACTTTGATGTTTTAACATTTATGTTATCATCTTTTATCTTTATTTTATGTTGTTTTCCATGCTGATTTATTTCTATGCACATGTTATTTTTGTGCTTATGGTAGTTTGAGTTTATTTAATGTTATATTTGAAAATATGTATGTCATTTTGAATATTTATTGTTCCTTTTTTTAAAATTGTAATGTTCCAAAACTATGTTCTTTACCTAAAGATGGCATTGATAAAAATGTCGAAAGTGCTTGTGTTGTTGATAAAAACTGATTAATGCTGATAAATAGTAGTTATTTAGTGTTTTAATGGAATTTGTTTTGATAAAAGTTTTGCTTAGTTTTATGAAGATAGTAATAAACTTTTATCTGTGTTTATTATGTATAAAACAATTGATCACAATTATAGAAAAACCTGTAGGAAAAATTTAACTGTAAGTAATAAAATCTGTTAGTGAGAGGTGAAATTTTGCTTTTAATAAATTTAGTTTCCTCCTATAAAATGAATAATAATAAATAAATAAAAAATCAGAAAACATTTATGTAAATTTTATACTGACATAGTAAGAATATAGTTTGAAAGGCTACATTTTATATATTTAAATGCTGAAATTTATATATAATATTGCTTTGAAAAACATTTCAAAAGTTTTGAAAAATATTTAATCCTGTGTAATTAAAGTTTAGAGTTCCTGATAGCTGATATTGTTGTTTATGGTAATTTATATATGATAACAATATACACCACAAATTGTAAATAAAGTATAATATTCTTCACTTTATCCTAATTTAGCAATGTTACTTGTATAGATATAATAACCAATGTCAAATTGATGTTTCTGGTAAATTTAAAATTATAAATTTTTATCAGTTTTTGTAAATAGAAATAAGTGAAAGTTGAATCAGTATTACACGATCAATATTTTTTTGTGTATTAAGTTTTTAATGGAAACCAATAATCACCAAGAAATTGTTTTATTTGAAAATACATCATAACTTATCTAAGAAAACATAATGTATTAATGTTCTATGGTTCTTGAATTGAACAGAATAAAATAAGTTTCAGGAAGAATAAACATAAATATCTTATCCAGATATATATATATTAGATTGAAATAACTTTGCCACCTATACTTGGTTGATATATTCTATTGATAAATAACTTAGTATTTAATGTAATAGCTTGAATATAAATGTAAAGGATAGGATCAAACAAATATTGTTCTATTGCTTAGAAATGAGTTCATTATTTGAAGTTTTCATAAATTTATTTGTGACTATCTATATATATATATAAAAATGAATGAATGTATGTCTGTTTCCTTCATGCATTACTACACCATTTATTTGATTGCCATGAAACTTTGGGAAGTTGTTTAATACACTCCCGTGAAGGTTTCTGGCATAGTACATTTATCATACGATAGATGGAGTGCATGTATACGAGCATTTCATCGTGAGCATTTCAGCACGGTTAGGAGTTGAAACTTGAAATTTGGTACACAGTTAGGGTACGTCACGAGAACGCACACTAACAAGGGATTTTTTTTAAATCCCCCCACGGGGAAAGGGACAGGATTAAGGCTTCAACAATGGAAGTGTTAAGAGAAAGCAATGTGCAAGATTTACAGGCACAAATGCAGTTTTTTGCGTTAAATTGAACATAATTTTCAACCCATCTAAAAATTTTCTAATTAGTCTTGAAACAGGGGAACCTAATTCCTGCATTCTGTGAAAATGGGTAAGATTGGCTGTAATGTAATAATCTTAATCTTTGCTATTGTTACTTTTTGCCCAAGCAACACCAGGCTTATCTGCTAGTTATAAATAAAAGATGATCTTTTAGATTGAAAACAAAGATAATTTGAATTAATTAAAATTGGTCTAAATTAGTCATACAAAAGAAATGCAAATGAATGTTTCTCATAAACTTTACCAAATATAGTTTAATGTTCATAAACAGGAGGAATGAATCAATATTAATTTTATTTTAGAAAAATATAATTACAATATCAAACTGATTTTCTATAAACTTTTTTCACCAATGTTAGAAAATGATACAAAACAAAAATCAAACAATTAAAATGTTTTAAAAAGGTGAGAATTTAATGTAACATGTCTGATATTTATGGAAATACTAATGAATATCACAAGTAATCAGTTTTTATGCAAGCAGATTTGAAATACCTTTGGCTCTTAGTCCACCCATCCAAAATCTTTAAATCAGCAGTTATTAAACATATAATGCATAACTAACATTTTTGACTATTTTTAATAGCTTGGTTGTTCTGTAAATGGAACCCTTTTAAACAGTAACAGAACATGAATTAGAACAAAATATTCCACATGAATAGAACAAAGTATTTGATTTCCAGCAGTATTTTACTTATTCATAGATCATCTTCAGTTAGGACTCTTGTAGAATACATAAAATAGCATTTTTAAAACAAAAATTGAACAAATACAAAATTATTAACTCAGATCTTCTAAATGAATATTAAGAACAGGCCAAAAATATTTTTATTATAGTAAAATACTGCTGGAAATCAAAAGGTATGTTTCATTATATAATCATGTTGCTTTATTAGTTATGACACTTAGAATTGGATAAAACTATGATACCAAGTGAAAGGAAATGAAAATTTGAATTAGTTACAAAGTTAATTTAATCAGAAAATTTGAAGATTACTAATGCTTTATGTATATGTATATTATTATAACATATAATTAATTTGAGAAACATGAAGTCCTTCTACTCTTGGAAAATAGCAAGCAAGAAATAGTTGGTATTGCTAGGTTATTCATGAAATTAACCATATTATTACAAGATAGTTAATAATAAAATCTAATTCATAAATTTTATGAAATTTAATTATAATACTTTTTATAATTGTAATTTCAGTAAGAATTGATTTGATTTATTGTGTATTCATCAATAATGATGATAATTTCTATTGTTGTCTACAATACTGATGTGAAATCAAAATCATTGCTTTGTTACTGATAATTGAAATCATTAAGTTTCATCAAAACAAGTTTTATAAGTTTTTATTTTGTATCTGTACTACTGGTACTATTTGTTCCATTGGAAGCAACAACTTTGGTTGGATATTAATTTAGTAAATTTTTGTATTTAAAATTTGACATGGCATACTAATTTTAAGTGTGACAGTGTTCTGTTTAATGTACATATTACAATATCATATAAACAACCATTTCATTTTCCATCAGAAATTTAATAATTTTGAGCTGCTTTACAGATAAACTTTAGGTCTACCCATGCATTAACTTATTTTTTGTTCTATTTCTGGAACATTTGAAAATTGAAAATTCATTTAGGATGATTTTTTAAAATTTGAATATTCATTAAAATTCTGCTGGAAAGTGAAAAGGTTGTTTGCATGATATTGTTAGATTATTTTCCAGTTTGAATTTCTTTTTCATATTTACATATTACATAGTAGATGATAGTTTATCAACACTAAATAATTTGTACAAAACCAGGAAATGGCTACTCACAGGATGATGGGATGTGCTGAAATCTATGATGAGACTTGTAGACGATAATGATCTGTCAGGCGCCATAATTTATTTTGATCACTCTGAATATGGAACTGTTTCTTCAATGGCTACAGTACAAAAGAACAACTAAATTAAAACAAATACACATAAATAAGTGACTAGCAATATGTTACACCATTATAGAATAATGCATACTATAATATGAGCATTATTTTTTGGATGTTGTGATAAAATATATAATAGTAGTCTGGAAATTGCATCATCTATGATATATACCAAAAAGCATTCAACAGATGTGAAAATTAACATATGTAAGCTATGACTGCAATTTATAGTAACAGCATACATTACATAGTACAGGGAAGAGAGAAATAATCCAAAAAACTGTAGCATTATACATAATACATTGCAATTGCAAGAACTTGCCATCTATAATAATGGAAGAAAAAAAAACATCAGTTGACAACATAAATAGGCCTGCAAAACATAACGTGAACAGTTATTTTTCATTGAATAGTATCCTAATACTTCATAGGGCTACTTTTAGCCTTAACAGTCTTTCAGTACCAAGACATAAGAATGGATGAGTTTATTGAAATATTCTATAAAAGTTCCAAACTCTTCTAAAACACTTTTGCAGTTGTTTATTTTCAGATATCATCTGTGCAATTTGTATGCCCATAATATGCTAACAGTTTTCAATATTACTTGATTACGTGCTGTTCTCACAATTAGTTAAATGTTCTATGGAACTTAGCATAAAATTGCTATTCAGAACAAATCATACAGTAACACTCTTCATGATTGAAAAAGTAGATATTAAATAATAATTTAGTTTATATTTTCACTTGGACTTGTCAATCAAAATATTATTACATAGGTGAGACGGGTAGAATGTTAAAAATCAGAATAAGAGAGCATATACGAGTCATGAAGTATAATTACGCCAACTCAGCAGTCAATCATGCTGGTTTTGAGATTTCACTTGACAGCATCAAAATTCTTAAAAAAGAAAAAGAAAAAATATTATTAAAAGAAAATTTTTTGAACATATTGAAATTATTAATATTAAAATAAATGAAATTAGTAGAATGAATTTAAACACTGGTATTGTCATCAGTGAGATCAGGCAACTGTTACTACCAAAATAAGAAGAGAAAAATCATTTTAAGATGTCCTCTCTTTAATTCACTTACTACTATATAATGTATCACGTTACCTGATAAACATACAGTGAAAGCCTTTACACCTTGTTTTTAACAATTTATTGGTTTTAAAGATTTTATGTTTTTACTACCTTTATTAGTTGATTTTTTTTCTATGTTTTAACCAAAATATTTTCATTTTTACAGTTATACCCCTCTTATTATTTTTTATCATAATTTTATCATATTTATTTATTTACTTACTTTTTAAATTTCAGTTTTACTTATTCTACTCTGTTTTTAATAATTATTTATTCCAGAAATCACTATAATTATACTTTTAGCTAATTCTTTTTGAAATTTTTGTGAACTACGAATGTGTTAAATATAAATAATTATTAAATACATTCTGTAATTTCATATATAGTTTTATTGTTATAAATAATAAAATAAGGACTGAAGAGGGGCATAAAGTCTGAAATGCATATCCATTGTAAATTATAGAAAATTAAATTAAAATCTACTTTTTCCATCATGAGGCATGTTCCTGTATGATTTGCTCTCAATATCTATTTTATGCTAAGTTTCAAAGAACATACAGTTTTCAATATGTTTGCTATTAGGACTGCTATCTGGCCAGGTTTGGCATCTAATTAAGAATTTTTGTTTACTTGAACAACAAATGATTGTCAAACTGCTAAGAGTATGCTAATAAACTACAGAGAAAGGACATGTTATACTTTACTCACAATCTTTGTGGTGCAGAGTCATCTTGGAAGGTGCAGGATTTTGTGTCACAAAATTGTTCTCTGGTTGTTGGAATTAGCTTGATAGATGCAATGTTTTTATAGCACATTACACTTCATAAATGGAGCTGTAAATGACAGTTTTACTGGATATACATCTCCCACATCATTCGACTCATCTGAGACTTTGCTTTCTGCAACAAGCAATATCTGTTACAGGCTTCATTTTTTCTATATTTAACATGAGTCTGCAGTCAGATTTTTACAGATTAAATTTGGATTTATAAAAACTTAGAAATTAGGTTCAAATAAATCCAAATTTTAATCATCAGAATCCCACATATCAATGCTGTTTAGCCCAGATAAGTTGCTGTCTGTGCATTTTATTTTTCAGTAATAGTTTATTATGTAGGCTTTTAAATCCATGTTGCACAGACATTATCACACAGTTCATGCACTTGCTTTTTTATGTCTTTTCTTACCATTGTATTTTCAGTTCAGAAGAACTAGCAGTACACTCTTGCAGGCTAGGATGCTTATGCATCCTATCCTGGCTGTCATGGTGTACTTGCATATTTACTTCCCGATCCAGCCCTTTTTTCCCCAATATTATCTATTCACATTTGTTTTGAAACAAACACACAAATATTGAATGATGACAATGTGCTTTCCATGCTATTTCACATTAGGAAAAACCTTCATTATTCAAGGCAACAATTACAGTCTTTTTACATGATGTTAATTATTGAAACTTTCCATTTGCTTACAGAAGTGTTGCATCTTCACATTTGTTTTTATACCAACAGATGACACAAACATCAGAGACATTGCTGCATTAGAGTTGAAATAGCAGACAATTGAAACCATTCTCATCTTTATGATTTCTTGCAGGTCTGTAGCAAAATGAAACTTTAATTTAAGAAAAGATACATAAATTCATTCTATGGATGGTACAATTTTTATAGCTGCTATTATATTTCTGAATAAACATAGTTTTGTTCTGCACTTACTTTTATTGTGTTCTTTTATGACTTGGTTAATAGAGTAATATTTATCAAAGAAATGTTTTATATTTTTTTTAAAATTTGAAATGAATAGAGTTTCAAAGAATAGAATAAAGTAATCATTTATAAAAGCAGATCTGAACAATTATATCATTCGAATAAAAATGACCAAATATTTAATTAATTTTCAGATAATGCTTAAGTATTTATTTTGATATAACATACAGAAAAACAATGACCATATTTATATACTAATAAAACAAATTGTTGTATGATTTATTTTACATTTCAAAATGATAACATAGAGAAATATAGACTGATTTTGGTGAGTATCATGAGAACTGTAATTTCAAGCAGATATATCTGACAATGCGAATACTCTGTAAAAAATTGTCAGAATGGAAATAAAACTTTGTATAACTCACTTAACTGTGTACTTGATACAATGAATAAGCCATTGAAATCATTATACTCATTGATATACAGTTTAGAAAATTTCATCTCAAACATTAAAACAACAGTATTTTTATGTACCACTTTATTGTAAATATAATTATGTTATAAACGAAACATAAAAGCAGAATATTTTTTAAACTTTGTGTCAAAGATAAAAAGACTTTTGTTTCCTATTGCTGCATTTCTGTTTTACTTGTGAAATAATAATAATAATAAATGTGAAAATGAACTCATAAAAATTAAGTAGAACACAATTCTAATATGAATAATACCCGTTGAAACAAATTTGAGATTCAGTAGCTCAGCTTTTATTTGCTGTAGACGTTAGCTTACAAAAGTGAAAGCTATATGCAAAAAAAATTATTTTTGATAGGATTTTTGATTTTTGTTGTTTTTTGTAAAACAAGAACAACGAAATGTGCAATCATAAATCAAAAGAGAGCAAACATTCTGAAAACAAGATGGCAGCTGATAACACAGAATTTTTTTTTATACTTCTGCCACTTATTTATTGAAAAGAGAAGTTAAAAATTAATTGTAATTATTATTATAAGATTAATTAGAAAGTATATTTTTGTAGCTGTCGTGTTTAAATTTCTTTCTTTCTTTTATATAACTATAAATTTATAATTAAAGTTTAGTGTCCTTAGAGTTTTTACATTCTATTTTTAATGTTTTAAACAAATAGTGATTTCATTTTTGCTTACAAAAGGTACTAGTTGCTTGAAAATATTTAGTTTCAAACACTTCAATTTACTAAAATATTTAAATTCTTTCAGCAAACTTCAAAGCAATGCATGTGTCTTAATTTTAATGTAAATGAAAATAACTGTAATGGTTGAGAAACAGCTTATACAGTGGTTATAATCATAATGTATATTATATGTAATAATGTAAGCAACATTGTTTTGTTTATATTAATATTATTATTTAGTAATAATTATATTCTTGTAATGTAAAAAGTTTATTTGGTTTGAGTATTTTTATGTAGTGATTTTCTGTAAATATTATTTATAGAGATTTATAAATTTAAAAGAAAATTTTAAAAGAGTTGAATGTAATATTTTTTGTTATTCAGATTGAAAATATAAAAATAATTAAAAAAAAGGATGATTACAGTCTCGCTTAAAGTACATAAATTTTTCTAATTCTTTTAATATAACATAATTTTATTGTAATAGAAAGCAAATTTTTTAATTTTTTTCCTCCTGTCATTTCTGTTTGATAGTTAAAACAATGGTTTCAGACTAAATTTCTCAACTTGTTTTCATCTATTTTGCAATGAATTGTCACATGTGTAATATGTTTAGATTTGTACTCATAAAATTTATACAGGGTGATTGTAAAGTTTCAATCTAGTATTGTAAAAATACTAACAAAAACATTTGTTTTCAAGTCATGTGAAACATGGTGAACTAAGAAGACAGAATCACTGTAATTTGTGTATATTCAAGTGAATTAATGTATGTAGAAGTACCATTAAATGTTTTTTCCATATACTTGAAGAGATCCTGACACTTTTCTTGGCTGGTTCTCTAGACTGATTGACATAGTTCTCTAGCTTATGCAACACCTGGACAAAAATGTGCACATTTTATGAGTTTGTAAAGGAGGATCTTTCATACTGTCAGTAGTGGTACACTGAGCTCCTGGCTCATAGCCTTCTTGGTTGAAGATGTAGGAATTTGTGTTGTTGCAATCTATGTTGAATGTTTTATTCAGTATTGTGGGTCTCCCAGAACATTGTGTACTTTACCCATTTTCCTAAATTTATCCAATAGTCTGATATTGTTCGTGGAGAAAGCAGGCTTACTGAATGTTTGGGCAAAGTTTTTCTGTACTTTTGCATACATTAATCAACTCAAACTTGCACACAGTTATTTCTCTTCTTGAGTCAGCATGTCATATGATCTGCAAAGAAATGATTTTGTTACCAGTTTTACGAACATGAATAAATACATTTACCCTGTATTTATTTAATTAGTTCAGTTAATTAATTCTGTTAATAAACTATTGATTGCATGATTTGCATATCTCATTTTAACAAAAATTTAGTTAAGTGAATTTTCATAAGGATCAATTTTTTTTTTCAAGACTATTTGATCAAAGAAAATTAATGTATGATGATAAGACTTATCTATAGTAAAGGAAGAATGCCGTTTTTTAAACTTTATTAAGAATGGAAATTAAAAAAAACTTTGTCATTCTTTTAGAGAGAAACATTGCTACTCTATGCCATTATAATAATTTGATTCTTATTTATGACACCATTTTATTAAGATGGTTACTAAACTCAAAAATCCAGGCAGATAAATAATTTTCAAAAATCCAAATATATTTTTTTAAAATAATGCATTAAATTTTGGATATGTTCCATGTTTTTTTATTCATAAATTTAGAATTTTTATTTGAAAAAGTGACAAAATATATAATTTATTCTAATGAGTCATTCATATGAAGATCATTATTCAACAGTGAAATAATTGTACAGTACTGAAAAGAAATCCAATGACCTTTTCCAGGGCAATGGAATATACATTTTTTAAAAGTTTTTGTAGCCCTCAAGTAATTTAAAATGTTTTATCCTCAAACTGTTTTTATCTTTATTCCAGCAAACAGCAAATGTTCAGGCTTCCCAAAATAAAGTAAATAATCGTAAACCTGTCATTGCAAACATACCAAAATTGGTGAGCAAACTTTATTAATATTGTAGAATAGAATAAATAAAATTTATGTTACACTAAATATTTAATTTTAGATATGATATATCATTTAATGTTGAGTAATGCATGATTTCTTCCAGGTCTGTAGCAAAATGAAACTTTAATTTAAGAAAAGATACATAAATTCATTCTATGGATGGTACAATTTTTATNAAATTATGTAAATTTTTGATTATTCACATAAGTCTTAGTGATAGTCTTTTTAATAATTTTTTGAATTTACTAGATTTATGAATTAAATTTTCATAATTTAAATAATATAAATCTGATTTTATGAGAGAATAGGTTAAGTGTCTAAAATGGCTGCCTTGTGGCTGTCTTGTAGCTTTTTTATTAAAGAATCTGGTCCTGTAAGAACAAAAAGGGGACTTCTGAAGGATTCTCTGATGAAACAATTAAGTTTTATCACAGAACACCTCCAGAAGTCCCCTTTTTGTTGTTACAGGACAAGATTCTGTAATGAGAAGAATATGAGACATTCATTTGTCAACAAAAGTGTACTTTACAATCTAAAATAGCATTATCAGACTGTAGCTTAGGTTCAGCACATGGCTTTGAAAAACTTGTTGTGGCATATGAATAAATTAATGGCTTCTAAAAGTTAAGAATATTCAAGAATGTTTGCATCAAATTCTCAAATTAAATATTATTCATAATAAATTTTCAGTGTTGTCTATAATCTATTAACTAATACTGGAATTGTATGAAGTGTTTGTATAAGTTAACCAAAAATTTCAGCTTTTATGAGAGAGTTGAATTTGAAACTATTATCATTATTTAAAGGTGTTACCCATTAGATTTAAGTGTCAAATATAAAAATATATGTTTGAAAAATAATTTTGTTTCTTGATGTATAGTAGATTCCCCCCACTTAGATATTTAGATACAGATAGTATAGATCTAAAAGATACATTAAAAAGCTAGAGAAGATTTTGCTAAAAATGATTAATTCTATAGGCATCAAGGATCAAATATGAAAAACATTGGAATTAGCTTTTTCTTGCTTTTTCTAGCTCTGGTGGTGTAATAAGAGTAGAGGTAAAGTAAAGCCAATCTTAGCTCTCACAAGCCATTCAGAAGACTAGACAAGAAGCGTATCATAGTAGCTTTTTCTTGTTTCCCCAAAATTCAGATCCTTCTTTTTTAATTAAATAGAGAATAAAAATTCAAAACTTTTATTTTGCAAAACAAATTTTCTTGTAAATAATCTCTTTATTAATCATTTGGTATTTACCTTGATTGCATTTTATAGCCATCTCATAATTTTTTAAACCTTGTGTGAGCTAAATTAGCTGAATACTAACTCATTACTGTTGTCAACAGTTTTGTGATATAAATAGTTATACTTTTAAACTCTACTATAAGCCAGATAAAAGAATTGCTTTATTTCTTTTATAATATGAAGTATACTCTCAAAGCTTTACCTTGATTAAGGTTTGAGTGTGGTTAAAGAAGTCATAATCAGTTTGTGATTCATATGAAATATGATAAATTCATTCAAGTGATTACTTGTTTGAATCTAGCCTAACATCTTTCAGAAACATAAGAAATATTCATTTTTGAAATGTTTCTTAAAATCGGCTCAACAATAAGTATTTAAATATATTTATCATGTTTGACATTATTAAAAGTCAAATTGACGTTGAAAATTTAATTTATAAATTCAAGAATAAACTATAATTGGAAAATTAATAATCTGAAAAATTGTTTTTTATATATAAAGAATGAGATATTAATTCATAGAAAAAGTGGTTTTTTTTCTAATAAAACTATTGGATACTGTAACTATGATGGAAATATACAGTAGAATTAGGTTTATGTACTTTGAAATGCTTACTATGGATTCAGTTCTGAACTTAATTGTCAAATCATATATAAGTTATGGTATAAATAATTTCATATATCATTTTTTCTAGATAAACTGTGCATTAGGACATTTTATTTAATTTGTTATTAATAATTATTATTAATGCATTCAAATCTTCATATTTCAGAAGTATATAATATAGTAATTATTAATGAGCAATTATTTATGACATCATGACAGTGTCGGGCTGCAATTTTAATCACATTTTTAATTAATTTAATTTAAAATATATGCTCTCCACCTCAAATTAGTATGTAGTGTCTTGTTCCTGTACTCTACATCATACTTTTCCTTTAACAATAGAGTCGTGCAAGTCATTGATTAACTGCTTTCAGGAAAAAATGTTTGAATTGAAGTAATGAAATAATGTGACTTTCACTTTGCATTGGAACTTTATATATAGTTAATCGGGGCCTCCTGCTGCTAAATTTCCATATCTTCCAAGTCTCGGATTTTATCTCTCTAACTCTGTTCTTGAGATTAAGGAAAGATAGACGGATGGACGACAGTGGGAATTTATAGGTCCACAATTTTTTCAAATTGCAGCCCAATAAATGAATATATTTAATCAAATAATTATACAGTCAAATCTGTCTATAACAGAACTTGAATATAGCGAAAATCTGTCATTAATGGAAAATTTCTTCATTCCCTTGAATTTTTTGCAAAAATTAATATAAATTAATCTGTATATAGTGGAACCTGTGTAATGCGGAAACAGAAAGGAAAATCTGGCCATATAACAGAAAAATAGGTATCTTTATCTAATTGAACAAGAAATTTACAAGCCTAGTATGTATAAATCATAAAAAAAAAACTTAAAAATATACATATGCAATACAGAATAGCAAAATGATTTATATGATTAATATTACAGTAATTTCATTGGGATTTAAATGGAATGTTCTTGCATATTTTAATTAACAACTGTTTTTACTTAACATAAATATCAATGTAATTAGAAGTTGTGAAATTTAACATATTATTCCTGATGTGAGATTGTAGTTTTTGTTTTGAAGCTTATTTTAAACTTTTTTACATCATGTTTTGTTTGAATAAAATAAAGTTGAAATTTCTGCAGATAAAATGCACATTGGGTATATTATGCATGCTTTTTAAGTTTCGTAAAGGATATCATGCTATACAAACAGTAAAAAAATACTTGTACCTTATATGGGGAAGATGATTCTAAACTTTGAATGTGTCAGATGTGGTTTCGAAAGTTTCTTTTAGGAAATTTTGAACTGAAAGATACAAAACGTTTGGGCTCCCAAAAGCTGTTGAAGAGAGATTGCAGGAAGGAATTGTTAAAAATTGACAAATAACTCAAGAATTTGCAACAAATCTTAGTGTGTCACAGACAGGTATTGTCGAAACACTTCATCCACATGAAATGGTTGTAAAACATGCTGATGATATGCAACTTTTTTTTTCCACTTATGTATAATTTCGTCTGACGAAGGAGGCAGCTGTAAGGTTTTATTTTACTTTTAAACTTGTTACTCATTTTTATCTTAGAGAACACTTTTTACAGGTGAATGAAAAAAATTAAAGTTAAAATAAAAATATTTGTTGTTAACCGAAAATCTGTTGTAGTGGGTGGTGATTGTTCGTCGAGTACTGAGGTACCACTGTATTTGATTAATGCAATTTTGATATATGTGGTAACATCAAGAAAGTTTATTAATCACATTAATCAAGGGATACTTATAGTAGGTAACCTGTCTACTATGGAAAAGTTGTTCAGTCCCTTGGGGTTTCATTATAGACAGGTTTGATTGTATATAACCATCTCTGATATTCACAAGATAAATCTTTTATTTTTTTCAAACACTGAATGAATACAGAAATGAATTTTAACTTATGTACGAGATAATATTTTATAACTTTTTCAGTTTAATTTTTACTAATAGATTTTGTTAAATTTTCTGAGAATATTTAATATTCAGTATAAAGTTTCAGGGAGAAGAAGTAAAAATGTTTTTCAGTAAAAATACAGTAAAAGTAAGTTTATATTATAGATTAAAACTGAAATGACTTAAAATTATAATTGTAACTGAGATGTTAACCATAATTACATTTTGATTTTTCAAGTTTAATATTAAAAAATAATAACATCGCAAAGCCCGAGTAGTATACAATAAATCACCAAACAATCGCCTAAATATAGCCCGATATTTAGGCGATTGTTTGGTGATTTATTAAAAAGTAATTGTTTAACTGTACTGTATTTTTTTGAATGTTCAAATTTTATAAACTTTGGTAAAACTTTAAAGTAATCAGGGAAAGTTGTCCTGTGATTTATTATATTTTTGCCAATGAATTAAAAATGATATGGCTTTACGAAGTTTTTCCAGCATAATTGTGTTAAAAAACATGTAACTCACAAAGAAGCTTCAGTACCTATTCCAACACTTAATTTACTTATATATAAATATATACACAGTAGAATCTCATTTTAATGGATCATAAGACAACAGATTTCTTGGAATAACAGATTTTTTTTCAGGTCATGCCATATCAATGTAATTTTACTTCCTTTTAGTGGATTTGTTACTCAGAATAATGAATTATTTTCTATCCCAAATCCACATTTTTTCAACATATAGTTAATATTTGGGTGTTTCTGGAAATTTGTAGGGTTTGATGATGCACTTGTTATATTTGGGATATGTACAATTGAAGAATTGTACAAAGAGCTGTCTGATACAATTGAGGAGGATTCACCTAGTGAACACTGCCACTGGTCCAAGTGTAGTGTCAAAATTTAGTGAGGTCATCGAGTATTTCCATGTTGTGACTACATTCCTGATGAGATCCAGCATAAATGAACAGGCTGTACTGTACATGACATTGCTAATATCAAGCAGTGTTGTATTAAATTGACAGAAAATCAGCATTGAAAGAAACCAAGATGGATGAGTTTTTTTTAACAAATTGCGAAGTCAGGCAAAGTGCTAATGACCATATGTAATTTTCCTCTTTTTATGATTACAGTTTATATACAGTTTTTGTCAGCATTGTTGTACACACATGGCATAACATACACGTACTTTACAAGCATAAGTGTTTCTATAGGATAAAGAATAGAGATCTCAAGAGACTGAATAATTTTAAGTACTGGTATTTCTTAAATATAAGAGTTAAAAATGGAAATTTTTCAAATAACAGATATTTTCCTGGGTGTGCGAAAAATCCATTGTTCACAATATAATGGATTCTCAGAACAATGGATGATTTTCACAGCCCATGTGATCTGTTACAATGAGATTCTTCTGTACATATACTAATAACATCCATGTCTTTTACATTGCCAGATTTACATGAATTGCTTTTTATTGATAAAACATGCATTTCTGTGATAATTATGTTTGAAATCAAATGTTTTTTTAAAACAATCTGTTAATCACATCATTTTAGTTTTGTAATGTCCATCTGAAAACCAGTCATTTCTTTATAAAAATTAAATTGCAAGCTATAGTGGTTCTTTCTACTTCTAAGACTTGAATGGCTCTTTTCTTATCTTCCTTATTTCTTTCTGTGCCCCTTTTACTTCTTTTCGTCATCCCATTGTGGCCCAAAACTTACAAGAAAAAAAATCTTGCTACACAAGTTATTATATGAACAACTTTTTTGTTATTATATGAAAAATCTTAACACAGTGTATTGCATATTATATTTTTGTCCACTTTGGACATTCTTGTGAACTAGGATTTGTTATACTGAGCGATGAAAAACACAATTTCCAATTAAAATATATTTATTGTAACATAATCTTGTTGTGAGATTAAGTTACAATAAATATATTTTAATTGGAAATTGTGTGTTTCTCATCACTCAGTATAACAAGTTCTAGTTCACAAGAATGTTCAAAGTCGACAAAAATATAATATAAGTAATTAAGGACAAGAATGTATCAACAATATATTGCATTTTGCATTGTATTTGAGATAGTTTTAAGCTTGGTTCCAGCATTGAAAGTAATTGGTTTTCTGAAATTCAGTGAATTATAATTATTATATTTTGAATACTACTACGTCAAAATTGACAGAATGATATCTGTGATTGACAACATTTTCTCCCCAAGTTAAAGTTATATCATAGGATATAATTAGATAAGTTAGAATTACTTTGCAATAACAGCGTAACTTAAAAGTTTTTATTTTAGATTTGAGAAGATAGTGCAATTTCCTAATAATTTGCCTCATCTTTACGAAAAATGTGATAGGAAAAATTTTAGGTTGATAAAGCATGTATAGTTTTAAGTAAAATTTAATCTTTTCATATTTTTTCAAATCATTTTTAATAGATTACAGCCAATGGTAGGATTCAAATAATTTAACAACAGGTTCACTATAGTAGTGACTGTTTCAGTTATAAAAAGAATATTTGTTTTATGTGGCTTACAGTATTTTTTCACATCAATGCATCCTTTACATTGAAAAAATATACAAAATAAAAATAGTTGTAGTAGAAATAAACTAAAGCAAACAATATGACATCTTAAAGTATTGAAAATTGCATCTTGATTAGCATTGTCTTTCGTGGTTTCTTTGAATTTATCCTAGGATCATTAACTGTGTGATTAATTCTTACCTTCCTTATCCAGGACTATCCAGGAATAGAAGTCAATGTCTTAAACCTTTCCTTGTGACACTATAACATTAAATATCACAGTAATAATATCTACAAATATCACATTAATAATTTAATGCCTTATATAATAATTTAATGCCTTATATTGATGTGTAAAATCATCCTGGAAATGTATTTATTCTTCTGAAATTACTGGATTCAGAAATACATGTTTTGCCTAGGGCTTATCACTTGTACTCATGAGTTGAGCAGAAAATGTTATATGCGTGATTGTGATAGGTGGTTGTAATTGCAACAGCGATGCATTCTCACTCACACTTACTGTTCTGTTGCATAGCCTTTCTTTTCATTCTGTTCCAGTCTGCAATAAGATGTTAAAAAGTTGGTAGTCTTACACAAATGTGGACTTTTCTGATAAATTGCTTAAACAAATATTACATGTACAATTTTAACAATCAATTCATTCATCAAACAAAATATTTTAGGAGACAGTTCTGCCAAACTGGTGTGAACCAGCTAAATCTTATCACTGTTACAGTTTGTTATTTTATTAAAATATAGTTTAAGAGAATTAGAAATAAGGCAAATAGATCTTGAGATTTTTATTTGTTAGGCAAGATCTATTAGAGTTAAGGATAGAGGCAAAACTAATTAATAGGATAAACTGAAAAGCTAGAATAATAAAATCTAATCTCATGAGTTAGCTGGGACAGGCAATTGATTATGACAACAAAAAAGGAATGCTAACTTAAGCTGTAATGTCTTATTATACGAAAGTAAAGCAAAAGCCTGAAAAAATATGCTAACCGCGCATTACATATTAAGGTTTATTGTTAGTGTGCCAGGCCTGGACTTCTGTGGGCAAAAAATAAAATATTGTTATTAAAGATCAAATATTGAAAGAATTACTATACGTAATATAAAAGCTTTTATTTATTAGTAAAGCCAGTATATGTACAGTACAATTCAATAACGCTAGAAAATCTTCTTAAAATAAAAAAAGATACTTTATCAAAGCAAATATATACAAAACCTTCCCGACAATTTGGGAACTTGAATCAAATTAGAACTATCTTAATTCTATCTTCATACAAACAACAAGAAATATAGAAATCAATTCTATTGAAAAATACAATAAATCTTACAGATTTAACTGTGCACGATCAAAATTCTGTTCCTGGAACTGGAACTTGGAAACCTTTTGTCAATTACTCGATTCTTAGCACCACCTCATTCAAATATAAGCTTCACCTTGTCTTAGTTGTCTCTTTGTCTCTTTTTTATGTGACAGGTGTGGTGACAATACAGGGTATCTGCCTACTTGCCCTATTTACATATGTACACAGTAACATTTGTTCTCATGTCATCTCCCTCACAATTTTTTAATACTTTTTTTGTATTGTCCAGTAACAATTTTGGTGTGGAAGATCATTCTTTAACTTCTTGTGAAAGTCTTCCACTCCCAAGACGTTCATTTGGGATGATGACATCATTTTCCCCCGTCTGCAGTCATTATAAGGCACATTTTTAACTTCTAGAATTTTGTCTGGGAAAGTGTGGTAGTCTATTCTTAACAAAATAAAATGTCCCAAAATAAATAGAATAAAAACTAAAAATAATCTCCAAACAAAATAGAACAGTTTAGAATCAACTCCTACAAAGCATATTATAAATATGTGCTTTGTAAAATATAAACATAATTATGTTTTGTTTCATGATTAATTGTAAAATATATTTTTTCATGGAATATTTCATGGATTTTATGTAAAAACATAACAAAAATTTTTACAAATAGGCAGATTTTGTCTATTTATAAGAATTTCAAGGAGGTTATTGATGTTTATAATACTTATGAAAAATTTTACTAGTTTACTGATTAATTTTTTGATAAGTTAGACTGATTAAGTTTTATATGATATATTACACACACACACACACAACAGGAATGCCTCCTTTTCAAACAATTCTGTTTACAAATAGAATTTCAAATTCATAATTGTACCTATTACTCTACAATAACTTGGCTGCTGAACAAACTATAGATATATAACAAGAGCTGGCCACAGATTAGAGACACAGATGGTCAACTCCCTATACTTTCTATGTCAAAGAAAGTCAACAGTCCAACCAATCAACGATAGGATTACTGATTCAGAAGTGGTGCTGAGATTGCCCGGTGTCATTAGACATCACAATATGAATCATCAGTGATGTTGCTATTTAAATGAGATTTCAATGCACATGTGGGAAGGATAATATTTCTGGCTCAATCAACTTTTTTTAGCAAGTAATATCTTCTGCGTCATGTGGAGCGGATGGCTTTTCTTAATTTTAAGCGTATTGCCTGTAGTTTAGGAAGTAGAGAGGCATATCCTTGTGGTAAGCGTATTCTCCATATTGACATGGGGAATACGTTGCATTTTCTGCAATAATATTTCTGTTTTTTTGGTATGTGCCATAGTTGGATTTAAATCAAATTAATTAATAAAAACCATGTTAATTTGACATTTATGTAATACAAATGGTATCAATGAATTTGTGTTTAAATATGATTAAGTTAAATAACAAAAATTCATTAATTAATTTAATATAATATTATATTGCATTTGCAGGGATATTTATGCATGAAATACAGCTAAAATAAAAAAAAAAAGTTTTGTTTTGGGAAGTTGGAACAGATCAATCCATTTTATATTATTTCATGTGGGAAAATTTGTTTCGATTTTAGAACAAATCTGCTTTCAAAAACTTTCAGGAATGAATTATGTTCAAAAACAGTGGTTCGACTGTATATAACAGTGTTTTTCAACCTTTATCTCCTGGCACACTTGAACCTATAATTAGATTTCTGCGGCACAAATTTCCACAGAAAAAAACCACACAATTTAAAGTTGTGTTTGTAAATATTCTATCGCCATATTACTTGCCACTTAGCCTAATTCTTTTTGTCTATATTGTGAATTAAATAAAACAGTATTGTTGTTTTTTAAAAAAGCNAGATCTTAATAAAAATGTACTATTATATTTAAATCTATAATTATGTTTTTTTTTCTATTGTAAATTCCTAACCTATATTTAAATGTTTTTGATATTAATGAATAGGTATAGTTGAAGTTGTTCTTTACATCAGGCTAAATACACATGAGAATATGACTACATTCCTATTACTTTAAATAAAAGCATTAAATGTTACGTGGTGCGTGTTTTAAAAATTCAAGGGATACAGGCAATGGAAAAGGTTAAGAACCACTAATTTAATTGAAGGATTAAAAATGGAAAATGTTTATTTTTTTCATTTGTATTTTTTGTTTTAATTAGATTTGTTTTCATTCTTAACATTATTTGAAAATTCTTTTGGATAAGTATTTGCATATTATTAATATACATTAAATGTACACTTAAAGAATAGTCATGGTTTTATTAGATAGCCATATTCCATTATATTTTGACATGCTTCTCTTAGAAATAAACTGCTCTTCTTTGTAGAATTGCATGCATCACAATTTCTTAGTTATATATATTATATATAGTTTACATTTATTGTTATTTGGTCTTATTTTCAAAATAGTTTATTTAATAACCTTCAAAAATTTTCATGGCATACCTAGGATCCTCTCTTGGCAGACCAGTTGAAAATCATTGGTATATAGTATAAGTCTAGTTGTTCTCATCTCTCACTTATGGTGGCCAACTTTACTCCACTGTGGGTTAGACTCACCGATAATGGATGAAATTGTGACTAGTTAATCGTAACATGTTGTTGCCTCATGTTTACAAAAATCAGTCAGTTATATCTAGTACAGAAGTAATGTTTGGTACAAATCACTGTATTTTTTTAAATTTAGATTTTACTTCAACATATCACAATACAGTAGATGTACTGTATTAATAACGAACAACTGCACGCCGGAGTTTAATAAACAACACGTACCTCAGAAACCTTTAACCAATGTGATTAAAGGACTACTTGAAGAAGGACCCAGGAGGGATCTAAAAACATTTGTATTGTTAAATTTTAGTTTGCATCAGTTAAAGGTATCTGAGGTACGTATTGTTTATGTACTGTATTGTTTGCACTATACAGAAATTTGTGTAAAACTATTAAAATTAAATAATCACAAAAATATTTCACAAATATATATATAAAAATACAAGAAAAGATGGCTTGTTTCAAAGCTGGTATGCTAATTAATAAATTATATGATTCTCAAACACAAGACTGTGCTACTATTTAAACACTTGGCATTTTTTCATCTTTATTCAGTTCAATGAGAATCATAGAAAATTATAAAACATGGTTTCGGAAAATTGATAATGAATTATAGTTGATTACAGTTCCTATTATTAAAGTAATAAGGTTTTAAAATTACTATAAATTATAGCATTGACTAAGTTAGGAACTATGTTTATATATTAAGTAAATAGATTTTAAACACACAATCTGAAGTTACACATTAGGTATTCTTTGAAAATATCTAATGAATAAATTACTTTAACAAAACCAAATGTATATTGTTTCATTCTCAATTATTTAAAGCATTTTTTGAACAATAATTGATCTTTGACACAAATTCAAAATTATCACTTTAATTCTACACTAGATCAAAAATATATCAGAGTATGAACTTTACAAGAAAGAACTTTCGTGGTCCTTTAGATTTTTTCCTTATTACTCTAAGTATTGTTATTCTTATTGTGTACTTAAATTAAAACCCATTTAAAATGCATAACAATCTTTAAAATAGTAATTATCCTTTTTATATTGTACTATTAAAGCATTAAGCTATTTAACTTTCTAGCTTTCTGTAATTAAAGGCAGTTAAATATTTTTATGTTCATTGGAAAAGCATGTTTTACAATATGCTAAGAAAGTCTTTTTGAGTAAGATTTTTTTAAACTGTAATTCGTAATGTATAGATATTATGAGGGTTATGGAAAGAATGGAATGATCTGAGATGATCACATAATATCACAAATCTTCTAATCTGAATACCGGTATTTTGCATAAAATCATATTTACTAAACCTTTATTGTCCGGTACTTCTTAACTGTTCGTAAAAACAAACATTTTCGACCTCACGTAATATCATAAACAGTTTAACTCTTTAAACACAAAATCAGCCAAAATTGGTTATTCCATTGAAGACAATTAACTGAAGGGAAAGTTGTTTGACTGGTTTTGCTGTACAAATTTCTCTTGTAGCCCAAGGGGTAAAAACAATTTTGTCTCCAGGTACATAAAAAGAAATTTTCAGAGCTTACAGTTAATAAACATTTTGAGTAATTCTTTATGAATTATTCAAAATGTTTGAGCTTAACCTTAGAGAGATTTAAAAAATGATTATTTCTCTAAGCACTTTTGAAATCAACTTGAAATATATAATCAAATATTAATAGTTTAAAATAGTGATTGTTAACTTTAGGTGCATACAACTGTTTCAGGAGAGTGAGATAATTTTTATTTTTAAAATTTAAAAATTTTTTTTCCTGCAGGATTAATTTTTTAAAATAAGATCTTAATAAAAATGTACTATTATATTTAAATCTATAATTATGTTTTTTTTTCTATTGTAAATTCCTAACCTATATTTAAATGTTTTTGATATTAATGAATAGGTATAGTTGAAGTTGTTCTTTACATCAGGCTAAATACACATGAGAATATGACTACATTCCTATTACTTTAAATAAAAGCATTAAATGTTACGTGGTGCGTGTTTTAAAAATTCAAGGGATACAGGCAATGGAAAAGGTTAAGAACCACTAATTTAATTGAAGGATTAAAAATGGAAAATGTTTATTTTTTTCATTTGTATTTTTTGTTTTAATTAGATTTGTTTTCATTCTTAACATTATTTGAAAATTCTTTTGGATAAGTATTTGCATATTATTAATATACATTAAATGTACACTTAAAGAATAGTCATGGTTTTATTAGATAGCCATATTCCATTATATTTTGACATGCTTCTCTTAGAAATAAACTGCTCTTCTTTGTAGAATTGCATGCATCACAATTTCTTAGTTATATATATTATATATAGTTTTAGGATTTGTAAATGACAAAGATATTGAAATACTTGCACTGAGTTCTGAATATATCATTGCATTTTTATTTTTTCAACAGACTATAGTAGGGAGTGAGTTTTTTTGATGTTATCTATAATTCTATTGTACATTTGCTAACAAGTGGTATATTTTCTAGATAAAAATTATAATTTATTAATTATACTTTGTTTTAGATATCCAACGAAATGAATATTTAAACTCTGATAATACTGAATCCGGAGTTGAATAAATCTTTAATAATAAAAAAAATATATCTAGCAGTATACTTATTTGACTGATATAATTCAAATTCAAATTTTATCTTTTTAGGTTTAAATTTGATACAAATTCAAAGAGCTTAACTTTTACTTATGCAAAGGGCTTGTTAGATCTAAGAAGCCAATAAATTGATTTGTAAATTTATGTGTAAATAAATCAAAAGTTTAAATATATAGTAGATAATGTAAACAGCATATTTTCAGCTTTTTCAACATGTCCAATGGTGAATATAATAAATAAAATTATTGACTATTTTCTGAGTCCAAATTAGCAAACTTTTGCCTAGGTCCCAAAATTTTTAAAATCTGGTACTGATTCAAATACTTTGTTTATTAGCTTGAAGATGTCTTCTGAAAATTTTAAGTTCAGTAGATTTTGCTCATTTTAATCATAGATATTGTTTTCAAAATTAGTTTCAAAACAAGTTAAAATGCATTGATAAAATGTTATGTATTGTCAAACACTGCTGGATTTTATTGGGTTGTTTTTAAGACTACTAACTAATCAGGATCAAAGCAAATTTGTTCATAAGTAGCAAATTTGTTCATAAGTAAATTTGTTCATAATTACATCACCTCTGGACAAATTCATATATTTGCATATTGTAATCATAATTAGGTTATTTTCATTTTGGATAAACAGGCATTTTTAAGATTTATTTTTGTAATATTAACCTCACTCTGGCTGGAAATGTGCATTCATTATCAGTCACAACCAGCACTTATAAATGTTAATTATTTGAATCATTATTTGTTTTCAATACAGTAGTCTAAATTACTGTCATTTCTTTCCTCAATTATTGCTAACCATTTAAAGGTGGTAGCAGATAAACATTACTGGATGAGTACATATTAATTTGTAAACTATTCAATAAAATTATTAAAATGTAATGAATATATAAATGACAACATCTCAAAGCTCGAGTAGTAAACAATAAATTACCAAACGATTGCCTAAATATCGGGCTATAATAAGGCTAATTAAATGATTGGTATAAATGGAATGAATATAACTGAGTAAATATTTTCTTCTTCCAATAGTGAGACTAGTGATCTTTATCATGTCTTTCTTAAATATCCACAATAAACAGAGACCAAGATTAAAACAATTCCCTTTATTCACCTATTTAACAATGCATTTTGGATTGGTAAGTATTTTTCAATACCACTTCAGGTTACAAATTTCACATTAAAAAAAATAATTTTTAGAAAATATATATTAACTCCTCAATGACTTACTTTCTCCAATTCCTAAGGTTCTAGCAATGGTACTGATGCTATTCAATCCTTGCAACCTGTTGTACACATTGGAGCAATAATGGAATGCCCTTCTAACTAGAGCTCTAAATGCTGAAAACTTACAGAGCTCTAGTTACAAGGCATATGTTAGAAGGTAAGTAGAAGGTGTTAGGAGTATGTAGGTGTCACCAACAGGAACTTCATCAAGAGGCTTAAGGAGCATTATACATATATACGATGTAAACAAAGGGCCACTATTCTACAGCACTATCCAGAGTAGCACAAGCAGATGGTTTGGTGGTTGAACGGAATGAGGCTAGGATTGTTAAAATGGTGCAATCACCGTCTTTAGCAATGACTTTAGAAAAGTTTGAAATATATAAATGTAGCCTTACTGGCAAATGTTTAAATTACACAGATGCCACAGTATTACTATCGGCCAGGAAATATATGATCAAAAAATAGCGCAGTAAAATCTAATATGTAATACACACTCTGTCGATATAATTCTGTATATTGTGTTAATATATTTTATTTTATTTTATTTTATTCTATTCTATTTATTTTAATTTGTTCAATTTCACATATTTATACTGTTTGTTACATTTCTGGTATATTTGATATTTGGACGAAGTATTCGAACATTTATAAATTTGAATTTTTTTTGTATAATCATTTGAATATAGAACTATCATAAAATGTTCAGAGAATTGAAAATATCTGATGATGACCTGTTGATCAAGTTGAAAACATTTGTTAAAACAATAAATGTTGGTTCTCAGAGATATAAGGTGTGTGTTTGTGTGTGTCATAGTATTTAAGGAATCTGAGTATATATTGAAATTACTTGTATCTTCATCATATTTCAGACACTTTCTCTTTTAAAAGAATTTAGTAGCAAACACACAAGATTATAATATTAGGTATAAAACAAAATTGTTAGAACTAAGCTTTTAATAAGCATATTATATTAGATCTCATCATATTCATATTATTAATACTTTATCTTTGCACTGCATGTAGAGAAGTTGTTGCCAATACAAGTTGACTTTTCCTTGTTTTTTAAATTAATGAAGTATGTGCTAATATATTTAAAAATCGTAGAATCAATACTTAGATTTTTTAGCAAATAAAGAAATTTGAATTTTGAAAACTCTTTTACCAATATATTGTCTTTAATTAACTAAAATTTAATAAATTTCTAATAAATAGTTAAAAATTGATTCTTAAATGATTTATGCAATTAAACTTTTAGTTTTCAATTTTAAACAAAGATATCTAAAATATATTAAAGCAGGTTTAATTTAGAATTTTCATTTTGTCCTTGCATTCATTTTGCTTTGAATTTACAAAGTTTCTTCTAATAAGTTTTTGAAGGAATTTTTAATTTTTTTATTAATTTTATCTGTTTATTTAGAGCTGCTGGTAGTATTTTGTATATGTTAAATTATTTTCATTCATAAATAAAGATGATTTTAAGATTTATGTCCTTGTCTTGTAGAGGTTTATATTCATACTGGAAAATTTTAAGAGAAGGGAACAATTGAACACTGACACAGTTTGATTCTTGTGTTGAAGCAACCTTCTAATTTGTTCTCACAATTTTTAAATCTTGTACATAATTATTACTTGAATTCAAATTTATTCTATTAGTATTTTGAATTGGTAAAATTTTCTGTACATTTCTAAAATACTTTTTAATTAAAAAGATATATTCTTAACTGCTTATACAAAAAATGTTTAAAAAAAATACAGAAAGTTAATTTAAAACTTTTACAGTCGACCCTCCTATAACACTGTTGATTTTTCCGTTTTATATGAATTCCATGTTGTATGAGTCACTTAGATTTTACAAATACGTGTGCCGGGCTGTGAACGGCTCATGTATTTGTAAAATCAAAGTGACTCGTACAACATGGAATTCATATAAAACAGAAAAATCAACAGTGTTTTATGGGTATCGACTGTAATTGATATATTATAATCAAATTCTTTTGTCTTCTTGAGAGCTAAGATTATAAATTATTTTAGATATTTGGAAATTTTTTTGGCCTTCATATTTACAAATGAGTATGTGTATATTAAACCAATGCTTAGTAATATATCTCTCATTAATTAATTGAATGTAGAATTTTGAATGGAATATTAACAATTACTAACATATGGATGGCCCATACATTAGAGCTGAAAATGTAAATAAATGTTTCTCAGCAGCCAAAGGTGTTCAGTGATGAATTATAATTAACTATAATATCATACATGCTTTTCTGTTTACGTACATGAACTGTCAGCTACTAAGGGAAAAATGAGATCATTCCTTCAAAATCTAGAAAGAAGTAAAGGCATTTATGGATATAGAGAATGGTACTTTTATATAATTAACTGTAGTTTAGCAGAGAAAAAGTGAAACAATAATGGCATTTAACTAGATGAAAAGTATATGGTAAGGTAGAATGAAAACTTGAATTGAAGGGTGGAGATAACAAATTCAGATTGTCAGTAAGATGACAGTTCAGGAAGGAAGTGTTACAGTATTACTAGAATGATTGGAATGCCCAAAACAAAGTAGTTTTGTAGAAACAGCTTGACAGGATATTGATGAGTAAGAGATAACCATAAGTAGGTTAAAATAAATCTTACTATACTTTGAGAGAGAATTTGAATTCCTTTCTAAACGATGTTGTATAGATAAGTAAACTTCACATAAGTAAAGGCATTTATTGCTTTGTTTTTAGAACTATCCATAACTTTTTTAGAGAATATTCGTTCACATATCCATAAAGGAATATATGGTCAGCAATTATCATTATAATTTGATATATTGATAATATTCAAGCTAATTCTTGAAACTGATTTATGTCAAATGTTTCTACTTAATAAATTACTCTGCTCTGACTCTCATATATTCAAGCTGAAAAAGAAAATTGTGGAACATTCAAATATTGTTAGAAAATGTTCCACAAATATTTAATTTTGTTTTCCAGTTAAAATGTTTGAAAATTTCAAGAACATTTCTATTTTGTTTTCATGCTTCTATACTAGAACAGCACTAATTGATCCTTTAAAAAATGTTTTTAGAATGTAATGAACCCAAGGATGTAGCACAGCTTCAAAAGCACTTTGTTCTGAACCTGTCTGTGTAAATTCTCCAAATAAAGCAATTTTGTTTTAGTCAAATGTTTCTTTTATTATATTTTTTTCTATCATTTGATTTTGTATGAGGTTGTTTTTTGAAAAAATCCTCTGAGTTGTTCTATCTCTTACTTGTATTTCCTTCCTTTTCTTCTTAATAAAAATATTTTACTTACAAGGAGAGCCTACGGCTTTGGGGTAACGGATTTTGATGATCTTTGGTGTAGAGGTAGTACACGATGTGAGTGTACTACCGGTAAAATACTAAAGTGCAATACTCAAATATAATCGAGAAAATCGAACTTAAAGTTTTGTTAGCACTTTATATATAAATTATACGTATTTCTATTCGAGCGTCCTGTGGCAGAGTGGTAACGAGTCTGATTCGTAAGCTTGAGTTCTCGGGTTCGATTCTCGCGTATAATTTTTTTTTTAATTCATAAATACTTATAATGTATTTATTTATTTACTCATTCATTTATTTCTTATTATTTATTTATTTTAATTTAATTTCTACTATTCCAAGTCTAATATTTTTATACTTTTGTTGACAATAACGGCGCATTCTTGACACCTATGTGTCAACTTTCCCATCTAATTGTTATCACTAACGGTGACCGATCTAATTCTCACTAGGAGCGTTTTTTCTATCGGAGTTCTTTTTCACTCACTCTTTAACAGTTCGTTTCTAAATTTCGACACGAATAGACGTATTTGTGTAGTAAAACTTATTTTGAAAAATTATTTTATAATCAAAAAATGTCGTCAAGAGAAGCAAGTTCTTCACGTTGTGACGAAAAAACTGTTGATGATAACTCTTTATACAGTGATGTAAAATACTAACTTGTAAAGTGCAAAACTCAAATATAACCAAGAAAAACGAATATAATTTATTGAAGCAATATTATATAATTACATATCATTGTCAGATGTACATGATCGTGAATGATACTTATGATAAAAACATTCAAAACAAAAATTCTGTCTACACCAAGAACAACAAATAAATGCTGCTTTTTTAAAAGGTATCATCAACAGTTTTTTCGTCACAACGTGAAGAACTTGCTTCTCTTGACGACATTTTTCGATTATAAAATAATTTTTCAAAATAAGTTTTACTACACAAATACGTCTATTCGTGTCGAAATTTAGAAACGAACTGTTAAAGAGTGAGTGAAAAAGAACTCCGATAGAAAAAACGCTCCTAGTGAGAATTAGATCGGTCACCGTTAGTGATAACAATTAGATGGGAAAGTTGACACATAGGTGTCAAGAATGCGCCGTTATTGTCAACAAAAGTATAAAAATATTAGACTTGGAATAGTAGAAATTAAATTAAAATAAATAAATAATAAGAAATAAATGAATGAGTAAATAAATAAATACATTATAAGTATTTATGAATTAAAAAAAAAATTATACGCGAGAATCGAAACCGAGAACTCAAGCTTACGAATCAGACTCGTTACCACTCTGCCACAGGACGCTCGAATAGAAATACGTATAATTTATATATAAAGTGCTAACAAAACTTTAAGTTCGATTTTCTCGATTATATTTGAGTATTGCACTTTAGTATTTTACCGGTAGTACACTCACATCGTGTACTACCTCTACACCAAAGATCATCAAAATCCGTTACCCCAAAGCCGTAGGCTCTCCTTGTTAGTCAAATAATATACATCACTCATGTTCAATTTTATTTGATAAAAATTGCCAGGACAAAAATTAAAAATTTACACAATTTTAAGAAAATTCTTAAAAAGACAATACAAATCAATTATATATTAAATATATTTAAATATTAATTATATTTGCTTTTATTAATTACAACGTCAGAACATGAAAATAATTTATATTTGTGTCATAACTCCTCATACAAAATAGACCTCGATTTATGTGCATATTTCATTATTGAAAATGTCTTGTAAATCAAAATCTGATAAATAACGACAAGCTTTTCTATTATTATTATTTTTTTTTTTATTAAAATTTCTATTTGGTTTCAGTATGACAGTCATCATATTCATGTTCCAGAAATGACATTAAAGGTAAATGTATGTTTTATAACAATCAACAAATGATTCTAAATTAGATTGATTGGGTTATTTAGCAATATAAAAAATAGGAGAGAATACTAAATGAGAGAGTTAAATATTACATAAGAGAAGCAAATAACACTTGTAGAATAACTGGAAACAAATATACTAATCACAATACACCGTACACACTTTTCCAGCACTACCCCTTTCAGAGGTCTGTCTCAGGTTAAAAACATATTAAAATGCAAATTAAAGAACTGAGTTCTAATATGGGCCATGAATTTCTGCTAAATCTAGCTACAGTAAAAAACCTGATTGTTAGGTTAGCTAAAAACATGGAGGACAACAGTAGTGCATCTTAATAAGGACCCTTCCTAAAATTCATGTTAAAATATCTTTATGAAAGAAAAAAATAGAAGCTACAAATAATTTTTTTTGTTTGAAAATGTGAACTTTTAAAACAACAGTGGTCAATCTGGACCTTACTGCTCACTAATAGGCGATTCAAGCTTTCATGGTAGGTGGTAGGAGTTTTGTTTAATGTTGAAGCTACTTTCCATTATCACTGCGCATCTATGACTCATCAACAGAGCAGGCTGCACTGCAGTGTAGTGTGCATGATGAGGGTGCACTAGAGTACTTTTCAATTGTGCTAAATTAAGTTACTGTGGAACTGGTGAGTGGTTAGAAAATTTTACTACCAACAAAGATACAAAAGTGGGTGGTAGGTATAAAATGGTTGATTACCCCTGTTATAAAACAACAAAGAATGTATATCCAATTGGGAATTAAACTTTGACTTTGACCTCTCCTGCGATCTAAGTTGAGATCTCATTACACATAGTAACTAGTGATCAACCACTTAGAATGTGAGAATGAGGAAAAGCAACCAATCTGAATGGGCAATTGAGGACAGAAATTAATAAAAACCCAGGAATTCAAGGACATGATGGTTTCTTCTCCTGAAAATTCCAAGTGTCGGACCAATTGTTGTGTATTGTGCCCATCTCTGTCTCCCATCCTCAGATCAACATCTTATCATCACTGGAAGTCAACTGCATTATCACAGACATGTCGAGAAAACTGTTATTCTCAAACCAGGGATACACTGTCATTTGGGACTATCTTGGAAAGGAGAGGAAGACCTAGATGCCACTGCCAACTTCGTACTTCCAAGATCATGGAAAATCTTGTAAGCTTTGTTCGTGTCAAATAAACAGTTTGTTGAGTCAGTCTGTCTCGGTATCAATCACATCCACATGCACCCTTTCAACCCCTCATCATTCCTGACCATTGCATTCTTGTTGGCAACCTTACATTATAGACATAATCCAACTATATTTAGGCTTCTGGCTAATGGTAAATATTCTATAGATAAAAACTTAGACCTCGTGATATACACTATCCCAATATGGGATGATAGATTTGGTCAAAATTTAACATACATAGGTGCCACTAAAAGACTGTTAACTCAAAGGATCAGTGAACATAAATCCGATGTTCGTACAAAAGTCTAGCCACAGTACTTGCCCAGTTCGCAAGCGAGCTGAAGGTGTCAGCATGTTGGGACCAGGCTAAATTATTAAACAAGAATGACATCAACAAGTTACAATTAATGAAAGCTTTTGAAATATTCTAAGCATCTAGAAAGGGTGAATGCATTAATTTCAAGGAGAAAGAAATGTTATACAAAGCATGTTGGTAATCCATTGAGGCAAGAGAATGACATAGGCTCAACTTAAAGTTATGTTAATAACATGTGTAATTATTTTAATTTATTTTAATGTTTTCATTTTAAAAATAGGTAAATCATTTGATTTTTTAATTTTGTAAATTTAAAAATAGCAGTTATAGTTCTACCATTAGGACTCAGTTCTTTTCTTTAATTTGTATTTTTAAATATGTTTTTAACCTGACCTCTAAATGATGTCGAAAATGTTTGTTTTGATTAAACTAGTGCTGGAAAAGTATGTAAGGTGTAGTGTGACTAGAGAAACAAATATGTAAGTTTTTAGACATTTAATCAAAGTGGTAAGAAAGATGCTGCCATGAAGATGAAACTCCAGAAAAATGTTTTTGGTATTAACAAATGCTGTTGTGCAAACAAAATTTTTAATAATAAAATATTTTTGATGAAACACTAATTGTCATCATTAGGAAAAACCAAAATTAACCTGCATGCAGAGCATTGTGAATTTAAAATGGATTACCTAAACAATGAATACATTGAGGATAAATGTGATTATATATAAATCTTTTTAACTATAACTAAATAATAATATACAAAGTTATCTACAAGCTCTTAAAGGGGAAGTACTAACAATAGTGATGGTTGTAATAAGATGTCAACCATAACTTTTGGTTAAATATGTAAGAGAAATTACAGATTACATAAAATTAATCAAATCATTCCAAAAGTCAATAAACAAAAGAATGGGTTTATTTATAGAAATGGATTTGTTTATTTGGAGAGAGTTCCAATAATAGTGTTTTAGTGTACCAAAGTATATTAATAATGGTGACATTGGGTTTGGACATTAATAATGGTAACATTGGGTTTGTAGTTGTCTTCAGAAACCAATTTTGAATTTTATTATTAAAGATTTTTTCACCATAATATTTGTTAACATCAAAAGAATGAGTTTTTTTAATGATGTTTCTCATTTATTTTAAGGATAAGAAAATAAAAGTTCATTTATTGTCTTAATTAACAGAAAACAAACAAAATAAAGTAAAATAAAATTATTTTTTAACTAATGAAATTGCAATTGCTGTTAAAAGAAAAGAATAACGGTGTAATGAAGAAGCGACGAGTAACAACAATTGTTATGTCTTCATCGGAGGTGAATGATGGCACCTGTTCTGCAAATAAAGACACAACATAAAATGAAACAAAGAAAATTGAGATTGGAACCTATGAATCATCTAATTGGAATACTCTCCAGCTACATATGCATATTCTTTCCCCTTTACGGTAGATATTGTATTCTCTTGGCAAAAAAAAAGTTTGGGGACATAGCCACATCCACTGTCATGCATCCGCATTAACTTTTGTGTTACTATGGAATTTCTTCCACCTAAATCCTTTCTTGGGTCCAAACATGTGATTGTCACATGATGAAAGATTGGGATACTACTATGGTGAGTGATGCAGTATGTGAAATACTGCATCACTCACCAAGAGATGCCAGTGTTTGAACAGTGTGAATGGCAGTGTGTGATCTCATATTGTTATGAAGCAGGATGATTCCATTCCAGACATTCTCATGTTACTTACTCCTCAAGGCAGGTTTAATTTCAGTTTCAGCAAATTAGAGTAATATTGGGAATTGACTAATGTTATGAAATAGCACACGGATTTTGTACAAAACTGTTTTGTACATCAGATTAAAGCCAAATGATTGCCAGTTTAGTTTGGGCTATATTACTGCTATTTGATATTTGTACATCAGGTATTTTTGTACATATTAATTTTAGCTTAGATGTGTTTATGAATAAACACATCTAAGCTAAAATTAACACTTCCAATAAAATATTAATAGTTTACACAGTATATCACTACATACAGTATACAGTGGTACCTTGGGATACGAAATTAATCCGTTCTGAAACAGATAGTATCATGAAAATGTCGTAAGGTGAATCATTTTTCACCAAACGATTACATGTAAAACCAAATAATTTGTTCCAACACGAAAAACACACTCAAATTAAAGCTAAGTAGTACATTAAAAAATAAAAAATAACTATAGTAAGGAAAACACTGAAAAATGCATTTTGTAGTTGTAAATATATAAATAACCATAATAGAATAATAATTGATTTAAAAAAATGTAGTTTTACTTGCACTTTACCTTTGAGGATAGACGACGGTGGAGTTATAAACTTGTGGCGGAAGAGAGGGAGAAGGGTAATGATACATATATATATTATATTAATTTTTATTCACTGCTTTTTGCTTTCTTTCCTTCACTTCCACCAGCACTTTCACTGGATAGAGGTCGCTTGGTAAAATATCTATCCAAAGAGGTTTGGCTTTGCCTACTTTTTAAAATGTTTCTAAAACGACTTAGGCAAATATCATTACTCTGAGCAGCAATACGGCCTGTTTGAACCTTTTCGGGATGTTTCTTTTCAATAAAATCATTCACTTTCTGATAATACCTCAAGATTTCCTTTATCGAGCAAGATCCTTCCATGACGAAGCAAACACGCGGACTCAGACCAATTGAACAGAAGTGAATAAAAAATGGCACTGCGAACTAATGTAACGTCATATGGTGAGTTTTTGCTCGTATTGTGGAACAAAAATATGTTCGAATTTCATGTCGTATCCTGAAAATTTCATATGCTGGTGCGTTCGTATCCTGAGGTACCACTGTACAATGGTAGAACACCATAATATACAGCTTATTTCATAATGATCTGTGAAGTTAATAAAAATGGGGCTGTGAAATTTTTCAAAAATTCAAGCATCCCAACTGATAGCGTTATCTTTTTCATGTATTCATGCATTGCATTGGTTGTTTCAAGTATGTTGTTCAGGCAATGCCTGACCAACATACTTGAAACAAATCTTTGATTATACTCCACTGTTTGCATCAATAATGTCTGTATGGTTGGTGCATCTGCTGTTGGGCACATGTAGTGTGGTGTTCATTTATATTGATCTTTTATTCCTATATTTTTATTTCTGTGTTAAATAAATTAACCAAGCATGAGTTTTAGTTGAAGATATTTGGGATGATTTGCTAGAGTTATGATAGTTAACATGTATCAATTGTTAAGACCATCCATAATCATCACAGTTGGAACTACCATAGTATATAAAGACAGTGAACACACCTTATAAACTTTTCCAACAATTAATTTTAATTCAAAGTAACATTTTCAGCATGAGTGATAAGCCTTTGTCAGGTTTTTCAAAATCTTATTTTGAAAAACTTGACAAAGGCTTATCAATGTGTATAAGGTATGTTCAGTGTCTTTATATAGTTAAGAGCATTGTTTCACTTATTTACCATTTCCTAGTAAAGGTATGCATTTTATTCCTGTTATATTAGTTGGCACATTGATTTGGAAAGTGTTTTTGGGTTTATGTCAATTTATGCATTGAGATATATACAAAAGGTATTATAAATCAAAATCAATCTCATTTGGTAATTCATCATACAGTTTTTAATAATTTAGAAATTTAATTAAATAATAGGTGTTTTCAAGACACTGTATAGAATATTTATGCTCTAGAATTATCAACTGATTGATTAGAATGACAGAATATTAGAATGATTTTTTAAAAGTTAGTATTTGAATCAATTGCTTAACAAGCTGATATATCATATAGCATTGACAGTTTGAGAATTTAATAAGCTATTTGTAATGCCATTTATTATGTCAGATAGCAAATCATATATAATAATAAAGTTTGTAATGCTTTAAAAGTTAAAATAGTAAAAATTAAAATTGAAGTGGTGTAAGAGTCCATAAAGTTACTTTCTTACATATTCTTCGTATTGAAAGAAATGTTACATATTTCAAATTGTTTTTATCTAAAATAGATTTATACTAAAATTCTGCCAATTATTGTATTTTCATACTGTTATTGCTTTATCTTAGGTACAAATATGATGATCCATTAAACGAGTCCACTTTTTATCACTGTTTTTGAAAGTTCTTAAAGAGATAAAAAGGTCTTTTGGGACTGTTTATCATTAATTGCTTTATTTTAACAAAATGATAAGCTAACTTTATAAAAAAAAGTTATATTCAAATAAACTATCCAAAATATGACATGGATCATTCTTGCTCTGAGGTCATCATATGTAGTCTTTCAAATTAAAGATATCATTAGCTAATTAAATAAAAAAATTAAAGAGCTAGGATAAAATACAAAACTAAAATGTTCTACATCTTCACACAACTTCTATATATAATAATTGAGAAAAGCTGCGTTAATTAAAACTTCTGCTGTGTACATAAAGGAATTGCCACAATTTATTTTGCATTTTGATCAAATCCCACGTTAAGCAAAACCAGTATTAAGCAAGGGATACCTGTATTTGATCTTATGAGGTGTATCAAGGTAAAATGAAGGTTATCTTTTATTTTTTTAAGTGTGTGTTTGTTTATTTTTTCGATCATGGTTACTAAGAAGAAACCACTTGGGCCCTTAACTGATGCAACAATCTCCTTCCATTTTTTCTTATCTTGTTCCTCTTACATTTACCCAGGCAGTACACCCACTCTTTATAGATCCCTGTCCAGTCCATCTTTCTGTTGGGACATTTAATGTAATAATATATTTAAAATGGCAATAGTTATTACCTCATCTTGTGTGTTATTGAATCTGGTAGCCCATGTGAAAGATTTTTAAAATAAATGCATTATTTTTTCATATATAGTTTATTAATCTATACCAAGTAGATATATGGAGTAACACAATATGGAAGCGAGGAGGAGGGAGGTGCCTCCCAGGGTGACTTTTATGAGAAACTGGCCCTTGTTTTGATGTTAAGCTCATGAAGAAATCCCAAAAAACTCCAGAAAGTCGGTCCGTTAGTCAGACTCGATCCCACGACCAGTGTTAGTATTTTTATTCAATCGGCCTGCAAAATATTATATACTGTTTAATTTTATTTAATTTCTTAAGTCTTTCCAAGTGGGATGGATTAAAATTCCTAAAATCCCCTCTATGAACTTAGTCTTGGATCTATAAAACAGATTCAGATGAAAGCATAGCACTGATAATTTCAATAGATAGATGAGGCTTACACCATTGCTTGTTTAAAGCTTTTCTTTAAATTTAATAATTTTATATGTAAGAAAACTGAAATCTTAATTGTCTGTTTTAATAATTTCAATGTTAGATAGTAATGTAAAATTTTTCAATTTAAACAGACTAAATTCTTCCATCTTTATTATTATTTAGAGATACTATTTACTGTGTTTATGGCTATCTGTTATTACACCAAAATATAATAAAAATATTATTTACAGTTCAAAGGAAATAAAAAGTTAATAATTTTACACTAAATTCAACTCTCTTCATCAGCTTTTGTAATGAAATACATACATTGTTTTTAAGATATCAAATTACACTTGGATCAACATCAGAACTGTTTGTTTTACCTTTCATAATAAATAAGTTATTGCTTCAGTCAGGCTGTTGAAACTAATACTGAAATATAGAACTATTAATAAATTTTTAGCACATTATTTTTTATTTCTTAGTATATCAGTTAATGTAAAGAATAGTTTTACTTTATATTAAATAAACTTATTTAAAAATATGAACTTATAAAGTACAAATGATTTTTAGAGTTGAAATTTCATTGCATCCAAACCGTGTCCACGGATCAATAATTTTCCTGACAGATTCAATCTCGAATTGCATAGTTAGATAAGGATTATAGCATTTATCACAGGGATATAATTAGAAGAAAAAAATATATGATTTCACACAAATTTTATCTAATTAAAATTATCACAATTATTAATATGATTTGTTACAGAGTTACTCATATTTATTCATGTAAATAATTTTTGTGAAGGATAAATCCATTCAAACAAAATTAACAGATTATAAGAATAGAAATTAAAACTATTTTCCCTTCACGGAATATCAGTTAACGTTAGATATTTTATGTTTATTATAATTATATATATATATATATGTAATATTTTAAAGAGTAAGCTTTAAAAATTTATTATTTGTATAGTAAATAAAAGCAAAAAAGTTTTACATAAAAGAAGTAAACACAAATAAAATATGTTCCATTTTCAGTTTTCCTAATTTATTAACAAGCAAGTTGTGGTTCTCTACAATTTAAAGTGATAATTAAACAATTGTAAGATTTATAAAATCATTTAAATATAATTAAATAATTAACATTCCATAAAATAGTAATTTCTTTGGGGATTATATATATATATATTAGTAGAAATGAATTTTCCTCAAGTTCTATTACTTACAAAACACTCAAAAATTAGTATATAATTGAATAATATATACTCTATTAAGATAACCATTTCGTCATCAAATATTTAAAAAAAACACATAAAAATTAATATTTTTAATAGATAAATTTTAATTTTTGACAAGAACTTAATAAATAAAACCAATTAATCAAAGTAACAATCTTTCCTCAAAGATTCCATTTCACAACAGGTTAGAATAGCAAGGGAGGAAAATGTGGAGCATTTCTAATTAATTAGATACTGGTGTAGAAAGAATATTTCATCGAATACACGATTAAACTGTTTAATAGAATTTATTTCTCTGTAAATGAAAAAAAAAGAAAGCCCTTTAACTTCTCTCGGCAACAATAAAAAACGAAGCGCGAGTTTTTAACCGGTTTCGAGTAAATATTTATACACTTTAATAGTTTTATTAATAAAAATAAAAGACCGTTTTATAGTATGTATCGTTTTAAATTCAAGGTCGAATTAACGACACGACGTCTAGTTATATGTTTTATTATTATACATATATATATTGTCGTTTGCTTGGACGGTGTAGATTAGAGGAGGAGAAACGAGGGCGTCTAGGTATAACAAAAGTGCGATAGTTCGTCTAGGATGGCGAATAGTGTGAAAGGAGCAGCAGCACTCTATTATGGAAAAGACTGGTGCTACCACCGATCGGTACATGCGCGCGCAGACGAATATAGTGGAAACCTCACGTCAGCTGTCCAGCTGTATGCTTTCTGTGTATCGTGTCGGTGGTCTGCATTGCATTTTGTGTCCCGTCGCCATGCTTATTTTAACCTTTGGTGTAACGGATTGGTGACCCGAACGATAATATTTTTAAAACAAAAAAAAAATCACGCCGGTGGTGTACGATCCCTACCGTCCAAGGCCGCATATAACGTTTTATAACGATACACTAAAAATGGAGGCGCGGTACCGCTCGTACAAAATGTCGTGTTCGTGCTTCTTACCGACTGCATGCTACTTCCTGTCTGGTTTATTTCGTTGTTGGTGTTCCGTCGGCTATTCGTCGCTCGCTCTAACAGGATATTACTCGTTTATAATGTATTAGTTTGCTTATCGACGCCCATCTTCGAGTGTTGTGTTACCATTTGACCCCATCTTAAATGGCTCTGAGGATGGAAAGCGACAAAAAGAACTACAGGAACATGGTAGGTGTATTGAACCTACCTTCGTCTCTCGTACGTGTCGTTTATTAAACTAACCAATAATTCTTTTCTTTTACTTATTTATCTTATATTTATATTTATATATATATATATACATATAAGAGTTCGATATATACGAGTAGAGTTTTTAAATAAAGTAAAATGTAGACAAACGTGCTTTTATAATCGACGTAATCGTGTGATCCGGCGATCACATGATTACGTTGATTAATGAAATTAACTACTTTACTCCACGGTCCGGTTTAGCCGTGTTTTTTTCTTTTAACACTACTATACTGGGATCGTGTATAATGGATGGTTTTTAAAATATTTCATAGGTTATTCTTTAAAATAAAAGTGAAATTACACGCGATAAGATCTTCCCTCCCGTTTCTATGACTAAAGTTTTTCGAGTGTTGTGTGATATTAATCGAAAAGTTAACATTGTTAAGATGGTTTTTCTACCCCCCCTTTCTTAATGAGTTTCCGTTGTTCGGTATTTAAAGAATTAGGATTAAATTGGCGAGAAAAATGCGCGTGTATCTTGGAAGCTTTCTTCTACAAAACGTGGGATCAGCCAGTGTGAGAGTTATTTAATTAATTTATCCTTCGAGAAATATCTGCAGATTAAATCGCTTTCCGAGTCATTAAATATAAACATCAAACGTTTAGATGGTTTAATGTATATATATGTATGGAGGTTTATGCGAATCAAAAATGATATTCTATTTTCCCGTTGGTACGGGGTATAAGGGCCCTTTAAGCGTAATTGGAACGATCCCAGTAGTAAATAGGCCTAACTGCATGTAGAAGCTAAACTCTACTGTCGTATACACACTATTTCGATCATAAATACTCTTGTTATAGGATTATTTATGATTAAATAAGCCCTTGTAATCGTTTTCTTAGTGTTGTATAGTTATAATACATTCAATTCTTTAAAAAAAATTATTATTATTATTTTTTTAAATCAATACTTAATTCTTAGTGATTCTTAAGTAAGGTTAAATTACAATATTAATAATATAAAATCACATTTAAGTAGAGATGTTTGATTATTATAAATTTTAAATGGTATTTTTATGACTTAAATATGGAAATATAAGTGGAATTAAATTCAAAATAGGAATAAATACTTTTAGAAATGAAATTATGACTTTATAACAATACAAAACAGATGAAATTAAATGTATTCTTTAACTACTTATTGTTTAACTGCTTATTATACGTAGCGTAATTATTAAATGCGGATAGTCTGTCGTAACAGTATTTGCTTTGTATGCATATAATCATTACTATAGATATAGGTGGATAATGCGAGTAGAAAACAATAAGGAAAACATAAGATAGCTTCCATATTTGTTTCATGCTTGATTTAGCTGTTGTATATTTGAAAGTGTGTGTGTGTATATATGATCTGCATTGTATGACTTGTTCATACCATTCAATTTTGCTCTGTAATATTAACCTACAAATGGTTTACTTTGATAAGATAGTTTTGATTTGCACTTTATGATTGATGTTAATTTTCATTGAAATTTTACTATTATACTGTATTGTGTCAAGAAGACAGTTTCAGACCAGATTGAAAAACATTCCAAGAATATTTATGCTCTTTGATACTTCAGCAAAAGTCTACAGAAGCTATATTTTTTTTAGTAGAAGGTTGTTAAAGTATGTTGTATAATGCTTCTGTTATTAATGCTTCATTATACAAGATACTTTTACACTAAAAAGTTGAACCTTGGTGTATTCAGGTTCCACAAATCATGACTTGTGTTAACACTTTATCACCATTGTAAATTCAAGTGTAATGTCATTGGTCTCCTGTGGAAATGACATTATATTAGGATTTTATATACATAAATACTACTGTTTAACAATTGAAAAAATAACATTTAAGTTTAGTTGAGTGCATTCTTTTTCTCATAAGACTTGTATGGCTTGTATCAATACAGTAAATATGTCTGATTTTTGCATTATTACTATTTTGTCTTACACAAATTTAAAAACTTACTGTGTGTAAATCATGATGAAAATACATTTTATGCCTGATTATATTTTAGTTAGAAAAATCATAAAATATCTACTTAACCTGTGACCAAACTGATAGAAATTACTTAATTAGAAGGGAGAGTAAGATTACAGAATAATTTTTTAAAATTTTATTGAAATTTTTATCAAATATTCAGTTATATTATTCAAAAATCAATTTTTATAACATGATGCTTACTGTTAGACCAAAATGGAGAGTTCTATTACATGTAGATTCTCAAGTTATAATTAATGTGCTCTTATTAGAATGTTGTCTAGTTTAAAATGCTTTAAATAATTACATAACAAATGGTTCTTCCTGGCTGATATTTAAATTGAAATAGTAATTGCTGCAATAATAATCGCAATAAAATTAGTGCAGTTTATTAATAACTATACTCAATTTTTTTTAATTCACCTGCAATTTATAGATTATATTTTAGAGTATAAATGTTTCAAGACCAACTCAGGAAAATTGGGATGATGATGCGTGTCTTTTATGCTTTACATATCTTAAGAGCAATCTATATTAGGTTATATACCTACATCTAAATGTAACTATATGTAATTTTTATTCATTAGTGTACATGTTTATCTGATAAAAGAGATCTGCTAATATATAATGAATAGTAGTACAAGTAGATATTTCATAATTAAATTCTAATTAACTTAAAAGATACCTTGATAAAACTTAGTCACATTTCTACAACTCTACTGTAAGATTCAATTAAAATTTAAAATGTGTTTAGGAATCTACATGGTATCCCTTGAAATTTTTATCTATTAATTACAAGTAATGTTTTCTGTCTTGTTTAAAGATTGTGTTCTGATTCTTAAGATAGAATAGAAGACAACTTCATAAACAAGATTAAGAACTGATGTTTTTGATCTTTAAACAAGATCAAAAATATTAGTTCAGTTATTAAATTGTTTTCTATTACTGGATTCGGGTGTATTTTGAGTTTATTAATTATGGAATATGATGATGATTTACTCATTAGAATAAATTCAATGTAAGTGATATAAGATATTATTTTATTTTATTCCAAGCTTCTCTATCATTTTATATTTATTAATTTTTGACATTATCTTTGTAAAACTTAATCACATTAAACTTGTTGTTGATTCTGCATCTTTAAAATGTAAATGAACCAACTAATGATAGCCTAAAGATAGTCGATAGCTTTTTTTGTTTTTGTTAAATTGAAAGATTTTACTAAATTAAAATTTGAAATGTTTTTTCCTCAACACATTATTTTCTCAAAGCAATGAAAACAAACATTTCTTTTTAATTTGGAAATTGCTATACTTTAATTTAACCTGTAATAAAGACATTTTTTTACCTCATAACATTTAAATTTTTAGTGAAAGAGTGTGCTAAAATGTTGAATATGGAATTAAATTTTTAATTCTATTTTCAACATTGTAATTTTTTAAATTTAATTTGGAAGTGTAATCGTTATAGAGGGAGGCAGACAGTTTTTGTATGTATTGTACAGTACATATATATATGTATAGGCCTGTATATACCCATTTTATTACTTAGCTAATGCTGCTTGTTTTGGTTTTGATTAAAGATATAAAAGTTTGTGTATTATCGTAATTATTAGTCATGATGATCATGATCCATTGTTTATATTTTAAACATTACTGTGTGTTTCATTGCTCAAGTCTTTGTATGAGTCTGACATGAAGGATTTGACTGTGATTGTGTTAAATGAAATTTCATCTGAAGGTAAATAATTTGTGTTTGGACTTTGATATAAAACAACGTATGTATGAGAGACTTGTATTTGACTGTTCTACACAAATTATTTTATATACACTAAATTTTTTATTGACAAATCTAAAAAGGGAAAATGCACATGCTTTTCTAATTCTCTTTTCAAAATATATTAATAAATTAATAATATAGAATTGTGAGAAGTTCATAGGTGGATAATGCGAGTAGAAAACAATAAGGAAAACATAAGATNCTCTTTTCAAAATATATTAATAAATTAATAATATAGAATTGTGAGAAGTTCAAGTGATTTACCTAATAAAAGATACTTTTTAACATAAAGTATTATGTTTTATACTTTATCATGATCAACTTTTTTCAAAATTTTTTTGTATTCTAAACAATAGTTCTTTCATTGTCTGACTAGATTATTCTCATTTATTGAATGGATGTGATTAATAGTTAGTTGAGATTGTATGTAATATCTTTTGTTTATGTGATAATAGTTGCATATAATTTTTGAAGATTTTCTATTATTTGATATATTTAATTATTGATAAATGCAATGATGTAAATTTAAGAATTCTGATTATAATTTTTCGTACAAGATTAAAATAACACTGCTATAAAGAGAATCATTTTTAAATAATATATTTAATTATATGCTTAGATAATTCCACATAAAGAATGCTTTAGATGGTAGACTTTTATGACTTTTTACTAGGTAGGGTTCCACTTTAGCTTATTTGTAGTGACTGTTTGTACATACATTTTTCAAGGAGACTGAGAAAAATGTACAAGTGAAACTATTTGCTATAACTTTATACTGTTCAATATAGTTGCAATATAATTTTCACAAAAGCACATTGTGACAAAAATTAACACTATACACCTGAATTTGTATGTGTTATTATTAAGAAAGAAGTTTCAATTTACTATATAAACTGTATGACATTTGAACAGTATATAAAAGGAAAAGTAAAACAGCGTGAAATTAAGTCATGTACAAAGCTTGATCAAGTTTTTAAGTCTTTTTTTTTTATAGGCTTGTCACATATTGTGCAAGCATGTGACATCAGTTGTCTCCTTTGCTGAAACTTTAGTCATGTGAAAGAATGAATAGTCATTCTAAGGGTTAGCTAACAGAATAGTGAAAATGAATGAGAAACTGGAAAGTGATTTTTATTTAGTGAAATTAGTTCAAACTGCAAAACATGGAAAGTGAAAATTTTCAACATGGACTGGAAGAGCAATTTTGCTGAACAGGAAAAATTCATTGTGTCAGAAAAAGCAAAACGAATAATATTTGCCATGTGACAGCATATTATGTATTATTTGTTTCTCATTTTTCATTTGCTGGTGATTGACTGTCAGTTTGGACTAAACTGAAGTTAGTACATAATTTGCTTTTCCATTTTTTTAAGTAAATAATTAAAATTCCTTTTCAAAGTGAATAATGCATAAGTGAGAAAAAAGTGCTGTAATGTAGTAAAATGTGATGCATAAGGTCAAAATAGATGAAAAATGTATAACTGAAATGTTCAGAAAATATTTAAAGTATAATTATGAAAAATGTCTAAGCGAGGTTCAACTGTATTTAAAAGTATAGGCCTATGCATGTTTTTACATTTAGATACATTTTTTGAGAAACTTATTCTGGTAATACTTTGAACAAGAAATAAATAACACGAATACAAAAATATTTGATCTATCAATACTTCTAATGCACAAGATGTCTGATTGTTTGATATTCTGTATGAATGTATTTATTTAGTTGTATTTGTAATAGGTAATACTTAGATGATGATCAAATGTTAGTTCGTAGATTTAGCTTTTGTCGAGGAGTAACAGTTAGTTTTTTTTTTAATTTATTTTTTGAAATATTTTAAATATCAGATATTTATTTAGTTATCAGAATATTATGCGAATTATTTAATCTCTTGTTGAAGATGTTGACATTGCAACTGTATTAATGTACACTGTATTGAATTTTGATTACTAATATATAGCAATTTTAATCTTACATGGTTATGAAATAATCTAGTGGATATCTAATTCAAAAATGTTCTTTAGTTGCAGAAAATTTTAAAATATAATTGTTATGAAGAAACTTAGAACTTTTGGAAATACTTTACTATGGGTTTAATGATTAAAAGTAATACTACAGTCAAGTCCCCATAAGTTGTCATAGGTATAACTAGACACTGTCGGTTAAGTAGTCAGTTTTCTGTGGTTCTTTCTGACTTACATAGGCATTAATGTTAAAAAAAATTCTGGTTTACTTGACACCGTTTAAATTATCACCACTGGATAAATCAACATACATTTTCTATCCCACACTTGTTTAGATGTCCGATAAGTCGGCTCCCCACCTGAAAAAAATGAGTTCATGCCACACAGCTTACTGTCACAGCAGAATCCAATTTTGCATTTTCTCGCCTTTCATTCATGTGTTATTTGCAGCAAGTGTTTCACGTTTTTATTACAAATGAGTTTCTGAAAGCTAACAGTGCTTACACTGAAGGAAAAATACGAACTTGTATCTGAATTTGAATGTAATAAAAGTTTGCAAGATGAATTTGCAAAACAAGAAAACCTTCCAATAATAACATTGGTGGAATTCTGAAGAAAAAAAGGAAATTAAGAAACTTTTTCTTGGGTCTTCGTCGCGGCTGTCTCAAATGCCTGAGAAGGTCACCGTACGAAGATGCTGAAGATGCTATGGTAGGTTGGCTAAAGCAGATTTGTTCATTGAATCTTCTTGTTTTGGAGCTGATACTGAAACAAAAAGTGATTGGAAATTGCTGGGGTACTTGGAGTAGAAACCAACTTTAGTGCCAGTGATGGATGGTCAGAGAGTTACATTGCATGTACTGTATAAAGCACTATTGTATTTTCCTGATTGTAATTTTGTGGTTTTTTTCAACTTCGTTTTAGTCTCCATATTGGGTAGCTTGACACGTTTCCATTTCCCTTTGGGGTGTCAACGTAAATGGACTATATATATATATATAGAGTCCATTTAAGTTGACACCCATTTAATATATATATATATATATATATTACAGCGGTGCCTCGTATAACGGACGCTGCAAATAACGAACTTTCTGTTTGGCCGTTACGTGACTCGAGCAACGGACTGGCTGCGGACAANATATATATATATATATATTACAGCTAATGTTTGTGAATTGGATGAAGTTAGAATTAACTTGCTAATGCTAGCTTTTCCAAGTCTTTTAGTTAAAATAAGCAACAATGTATATATTTTGAACTTTTTCCTTATAAAGTGGTATTTATCCAAATCACATTAAACCAAATGTGAAGGATGTTAAATTATTCAAAAATAGATGAATGAAGCAAGAACAAAACTTAAAAGTTTGGCTCTACCATCCCATTTTAAATAGAGAGAAGAAAATCTAGGGTTTTTTTTAGCCATCTTTCTAATGTAGATTGAAAGGATAAAGAATTTTGTTTTTAAATCAACTAGAATTTATTATTTTCTTATTGCATAAAAATAAGATGAATGATAAATGTTACCAGTTGCCAAAATATTACCACATTTAGCTTTGAAATTTGTACATACCTACAAATGTAGACAGCTTTAAAGTAACAAAAAGTAACATTTTGGTTTACAGAATACTGACATGTACAGTACATAGATGTTAAATGGATGATATTAGAAATTGATCCATAGTAATAACTGTAATTGAAAGAAGGATAAAAGATCTTCTGGTAAAGCTTTTAACTTTAGTTTTAATTTTAGTTTTGCAACACTTGAAAAATTACTGTGACATTTATTTGAGATTATTTGATCCTAAATGTCTTCAAAGAAAACTTTTAAGACACATTTTTGTGTTTGTCTTCAATTGTATATAATAATATAATGTAATCCTTGAGTTTGCAAGTTCTTTTTCTTTTTGAGAAGTTTATCAGGCTTGAAATTTGGCAACATTGCCCTATGATTTACAATGCACATAATGACAAAAAAACAAAATACTCTTATCCATATAAGATCATCACCTACATTCAACTCTATTCATGTGACAGTAGATGGATTTTACATTATCCAGAAAAGATGAATTCTGGATTTCATCGTGGTTTATTCTTGGTTGTTTTGGATTTATTCTTGGTTCGTTTGTTTTTTGGATAATGTCAGCTTTATCAACTTGTGACTTGGATAAAGTGTACTTTCTATTAATTTTATACTTTATCTATATAATGTTTGTTTTAACCAAAAGACTTGGATAAAACTAGCATTAGCCAATTAATCCTAGTTTTATTTGATTTGAGAACTTTAGCCCTAACACATATATAAAAGTAGAAATTTGAAAATATCTGTTTACATAAACTATAATATTTCAATTCCCAAAGACAAACAGGACCACACAGATTAAGTGATCTTAGAACATCTTGTATCAAAGATGACCAAGACAAAACCTTTCTCACTTGTTTCTAGCCGTTTATACACGAGTACAAACGTTTTCGGCCTTTTTAATAGGCCTTCTTCAGAAACATGTCAGAAAGGTTTTGTCTTGATCATCTTAAAATAGTTCTAGCTACAAATGCATAGATCTTGTACCAAGTAACATAAACACAAGTGGAGTTAATCATTCTTTAGAGAGACTTGAATTTGAAACTATATATTTTGAAAATACCAAAGGGATTTTTAAAAACTATTTTGGATAGGGAAAACCTGTAAGGAGAAAAGTTGATTCACTAGTATGTGTAGAATATTTTTCTTTTACTGTGGTAAAAGAAAAATATTCTAAGATTCTGAAATGTATTTTATAATCTTTCTTCTATGTTGTTTTTTCTCAGTCTTTAAAAGTCTAACATGAAAATTTATCTAATTTGTTGATGGTGTTTAATTTCATATTTTAAATCATGAAATTTTAAAAGCAGATATTCATCATGGTATGTGAAAATGCTCTTCTGTACTTTATTTTCAAAGATGTTAGTAAGGAAAGTAGCATAACTGTACCAACTATTACTATTTATAAATAAAAAATATCTAAATATAGTAAAATTAGAAAACTTCGGGTTCATTGTCTGTTGTTAGAGAATTAAATTAAAAACACACAATGTAAGAATTATTCCAATGGGTAGCCACTGAAGCTTTTTTTTTTAATTAGCTTTTGATATACAGTGGTACCTCAGGATACGAAATTAATCCGTTCCGAAACTGAGATCGTATCATGAAAATGTCGTAAGGTGGATCATCTCTTCCCATACGATTACATGTAAAACCAAATAATTCGTTCCAACGCGAAAAACATACTCAAATTAAAGCCAAGTAATACATTAAAAAAAATAACTGTAGTAAGAAAAACAAATGAAAAATGCGAACTAATGTAACATCATATGGTGAGTTTTTGTTCGTATCGTGGTGCAAAAATATGTTCGAATTTAATGTCGTATCCTGAAAATTTCGTATGCTGGGGCGTTCGTAACCTGAGGTACCACTGTATTAGTTAGCTGGTAAAATATTATAGTTGGGAATAATGTAAATTGATGAAATTTGTACAGTATTTTAGAAAAACTGTTTTAGGAAATTTGTAATTAATGATATGCATTACAAATTATGTTTTAATTATAAATGTTAATCCAGAAATTGCTAGACTTTCTTGACATTTATTAAAATTTGGACTATTTATTATTACTATTTTGTCAGATAATAAATCTCATCTAATAATGCACTTAAGCAATTTTTGTGGCAAACACATATTAGTAGTCCTATATCCAAACTCTATACACATCATGCAGTCATGTGATGTATTGGCATTTAACTCCTTGAAAAAAAAAATTGGATGAACAACTCCATAATTCCATTCCATGAAATAATTTTAAAAATATGATTGTTGTACAGGGTATTTTTAATCCACATGTAAGTAAGAAGAATCATTTATAGTTAAATATATCAGATTAAATAAAATACAAAAGGATTAAATATTTATGCATTATTTTGATTTTTTTTTATTAACTTGCATTTACAACCAAAATTGTTGTGTGTTTAATGTTACAAGCATGTGTAATGGCATTTTGAAATAGTGGTTTTATACAAATGGCAATTATTAGTAAATTTCATTGTATTTACTGCTCAGTGTGAATGTCAATTACTGGAATTTTGTATACAAAGCAAAAAACTATTTTTTCTGAAAAATATTTATTTTCTAATAATTTTGAAACTAGTTATTAAGTAAAATTCACCTTTCAGTATGGTTTCGATAAAGTGTTTTGTATAAAGAAATATTATTGTATTTACATTATGTTTCTCAACTTATCAAACCTAAAATAAACTTAATAATTTAATTTCAAGTAGTTTTGTCCTACTTAATTTTTTTTTTTTACTCTTGTCCATTTTATGTAATTTATTAATTGAATAAACCAAGGTATGGTCTTTAAATTAACAAATTATTTTAATAGGTCAGTTTTTATTGAATTTTCTCAGGATTATATATAACCTAGTTAAACATTTATTATTCGAAAATGTTTCATTTGTACTATTTCTTGATTTCATATATGATGACGATGATGCAACTGAAAGTTACTCTCTTAAAGAGTAAATTAAGGTTCTTTTAAATCTAATATTTTAAGTTTTTGAATTATAATGATAAAAGTTTCATTTTTCTTGACCGAAATTATAAAAATTCTAGCTTTGAGATTAATGAAAAGATGATTTAAAGAAAGGAATAAAAATTCCACATGTTCATACTTAAGTCTGTTTAGTCACTATTTTTAAAGTCTGTAAAATTAGTATATCATAAATGTTTTTGAATTTCCTAGTTTAATATTAGGGACTTTATGCTTATGTTGTATAATTTAAATCATGTTTAGGCAATATCAAGGATTCATAATAAATACAAACTTGATATACAGTAATTGGTACCAGTTACAATGCACAAATTAACTGAGCCAGTACTTAAACACAAATATATACAACAACTTTTCTTAAACTGAAAAATTTCATTATAATAAGACTTAACATTTTTAGCCATCAAGATGTTCTACATGATTGAACATTTTTAAATTAAGGAACATAGAACATCAAGTAGGTATCAAACATAAATATGAAAACCAAGCAATGAACTATTATTGGTTATAATAGTTAACATAAGATTAAATAAAATTAATATATTATAAAAATTGCAGTCACATATGGATTTAAACCAGTGATCAACCTGTAAAACAATATTCTGGTCCTGAAAGTTTACAGACTGTTGCTGTTATATGGATTTATAAATTTGAGAGAAGCATTGTAATAGACAATCTTGCATCTTGCACTATTGTTGCTGTTATCTTGGCTATTGTTATTGGGACTCTTGTTGTTATTCCAAAATTTCTTATTTAATTCCTTTATAGTGTTTGCTTGTAACAGAGATTTTTACAAATTTCACTTATATGTTGGAGTTCTTTTTGTTTGTCCATAACAATAGCGAGATTGAGGCCAAAGTTTTAAACACAAAAACATGTACATTGGACGTTCAGCGTCGCTTTCTTGTAAGCCTAGAAGTTTGACAATGGTGTTTGAAACGTAGAGCATGATACCACTGACTATCTAAACACCATTGTCAAACTTCTAGGCTTACAGGAAAGCGACGCTGAATGTCCGACGTACACGATTTCATGTTTAAAACTTCGGCCTCAACCTCTCTAATAATACAATGAGTGTGTTTTCTCCTAAGGCTTTAAATGCAACCACCTTAAAATGAAATGGATTGTGTTGAGGTCTTAAGGGTCTCCAAACCATATCACACAATATCTACAATAAACAATAAACAACACTGGGTGAAGTCATCTATGCACCAAAGCCTGATACCAGTGTGAAACTCAAATAAAAATGAAAAGAACGAAAAAACAGTACTTGATAAACATTTTCAAACCAGAAATGGTTCTTCTTCAGGTGAAATGGCAAATTTCTGATGGAATGTGGATAAGTAAGAACACGACGATTCGAAAATTCATTCGAATGTGTGTTTCTTGAAGTTATCCTGCTGGTAGCATCTGTTGAGATTTACAGGTCTTTGTCAATTCCTCCTTGTGGTTGATACCTATGTCGTTGAGGTTAGATATGTAGATACAAATGGCCTCCAACCACCTTAGATGTTCTGTGTGTGGTGAGGTGAAAATGACCCTCGCCTGGTTGAAAGCCTGCCTTTTCAGCAGTGGTGATCCTTGCTGACATACTGCACATGAGGACCACTACCATCCTTGCCGTTTACACCAGTGATCCAGACATAGAGACGGCTTTCAGCCAGATGAGGTTCATCCTCACTTCACCATGCACAGAACATTTAAGGTGGTTGGAGGCCATTTGTATCTACAGATCTAACCTCAACCACATATGTATCAACCACAAGGATGAATTGACCCTGTCTATAGTGTGGCAAGCGCTAATGGACAAATACCTGTAAATCTCAACAGATGCTACCAGCAGGATGACTTCAAGAAATGCGTATTCAAATAAACTTTTAAATTGTCATTTCAGCTGAAAAAGAACTGTTTCTGGTTCGATAATGTTTGTGAAGTACTGTTTTTCATTCTTTTCGTTTTTATTTGAGTTTCATACCGGTAACAGCCTTTAGTACGTAGATGACATCATACAATCCCTTTCATCACGAGACCTATTTTAATTTAAGGAGAAACATGATGAAATATGGAGAAATAAGTAGTAACCATTAAAATATAGAAAAATATTACCAAAAATTAGCATAATTTGCTTCAGAAATTGACAGGGAAGTCAAATATCAATTTATGACTTTCTTACATGTCAGCAAGAAAAATACATAGCATATAAATCTGAAACTTAACTTAATGATTGTACTTATTTCATTATGGAACTTTTTTGAAAAATTGGATAAAAAGTTTGATTTTAATATTTGAATTTAAAATCTTCATATTTATTAGTTTTAAGAAGCTTTTATTTTCTTAAGTATGTTTTCAAGGTTGTACTTTATTTTTAGTTGCTAAATAAGTTTGAAAGTTTAGAAAATTAAAAAAAAATTGATAGTTTTTAAGTATTAAAATAAACAAATGTAATAATAATCAAACAAAATGCTAAAGTTTTGGTTACCAAAAAATATTTAATCAGAAATACGGTATTTTCAATCTTTAATTTAGGTCATACTTAGCTGACAGAATAAATAGAATTGTTTCAAATTCAAATCTGAAAAAAATAAAAATAAACAAGTATGTTTCTTATTTATTTTGATAAGATTAAGAACAAGTCTTAAACATTTTTAATAATAAATTAATACTTCTAGAAACTACTACAAAGATTGTTTTAAAAAAAAAGTTATAAATTGGAAAAATTACATTATGTATGATGATGATAACATCATACATTATATTTGTTCATATTATATATAATAGAAATTCTCTTATCAAGTATGACAGAATGCTTTTTGTGAGAAAATAGAGATTGAAGCTAACAGGTTCGTTAGATCATTACTTCCTATTAGATAATAGAACGTCACGTGGTCACTATGGAAAGACTTTTAAAAAAATTTATTATAGAAGTGACACGATGCAGCTATCTCTTTTTAAAGTTTAAATTTTAAATGTAATGAAGTAATTTGAAAATATGCCATTTGCCAAAATATTTTAAAATGCAACTTAAGGGAAATTCCATTGCCAAGATTGAACTAAATGAGGTCACTACAATGTAAGTGCGATCACCGATCCAAAATCGATAAAACGTTTATTCTATAGTTAATATTTGCACAAAATAAGTAGCCTACACCTTCCATCAGAACATACAACAAATATAACCAAATTTTCATCTGACTTGGACAAAAATTGCAGGAGTTATAAGTAATTCACACACGTGCGCACAACTGCTTTTATATTATTAAATATGAATATTCATATTTCATAGAAATTATTTATAAAGATAGCAGATTTAATTTATAAACTGCAAATGACAACTATTCTGCATGGTTTTGAAAGATAACTTATTTTTAGGTAGGAAAAAAAGGTGAAATAATGAACTAGTCGGTTACTGTCTCATAGAGTAATTATTCTAGAACTTATCTTAAATATCAGATAGAATAGGTAAAGTGCGACTGCATTAAAACAAATACATTTGAATGAATGGAAAATTGCTAATTTTTAAAAAAATAAAAAAAGCTATTTTTAGTCAAGTAAATGAAATGAGTAACTAAATTGCTTTATAATAATTCTAATAAAAATATTGCATCTGATTTAAAATAAGTTAAACATTTAATGAAAACAGGTGTTTTTTTTCTACAACTAAATTTATCTTTTATGTATTTGTATGAACTGTTTTTATTAAAGATTATATAAAGAAACTTGTTGATTATATGGATCTTTACGAATGATTTGATGATCACATCTAAAATAATAAATAGTTACAACAAAGATATAAAATCTATAAGAAGATACAGAAAAGTGAGGAAGTTTTAAAGATGTTATTTTTCTTGCAGTATACTTTATAGTATAGATAACAATTTACTATTGATATTTAGGGTCTGTCTGCTTGGTTGGAATGAACCTTTTTACATTAATTTGATGTCATTCTCTAGAATTTTCATTGAAATGACATCAAATTTACATAAAAATGTATACTATTTCTTCAACAAATTGGATGTGTAGTTAGTAAACTATAATTTATTTTTTGAGATTCCATATGTGATTTTTTTTTAGAAATTTTGATTAGTTTTTAAATACTAATAATATAAAATGAAATTAGAAAGTCAGTGTATTACAGAATCAAGATAGTTATTAATGTTAATGGTCATATTATACTTATTATAGATTACACACTTTAGATTTGGAAAAAGAATACTTAGGATCAGTTTTTGTCGTTATTAAGTAGGAAATGCTAATAAAAAAATACTTTTAAACTGTAAAAATAATTTGTTAATAGCATATTTGTAAATTATGCAGAACTAATTATAGTAGTTCGCCAAACTTAAGGAAAGTGTTCTGAAATGAAGAAACATTTATTATTCAGATAAAAAGGGAAACATATAATTAATAAATTAGTTATTTTCTGTAAGTGTTTAGATGATGGGCAAAAATTTTTTAATAACATGTTATAGCATAGTTGTAAGTTTATTTTAAATTATTTCAATAAAATTGTGGTTTTATTTTGGGAGTCAAACATCAGCACAAATGTCTTGACTGATAAAAATTATTGTAAGAAGTTAAATTTAATGTACATTAAAATTTTTTTCCATTTTATTGTTGCTGTAGATTTTGCACAATACAGTAATACCTCAACTTATGCGATTTTAAAATCTTGTCGATGCATCTTTTGTTTGAGCGCCTCGCAACTCTTGGTTACTCACTTCCCCCACACTATTGTTTAGCTTACATGTTCGGACATGTCATGCGGAATTGACACATAGCTACAATTTATTTTGTGTTATTTATTTCTGTGTTTGTTATATCTACAGAGACTTGAGAGATTCTATGTGGTGATTTCTTGTAACCGTGAACGAATCAAAAGACGAGATAAGATTAATGAGAACATTTATTAGCTTACATACATCAGATTTGAATTTTACACAAATTGTGAAATTATACCCCGACTTACGCGAATTCGACTTACGTGGTTATTGCTCGGTCCCACCTATCATGTAAGTTCAGGGTATTACTGTACTTAAATGTAATCTAGTATTTTTATAACTCACGCACATTTATTTTTTTACTTTTAAAATTCATTAATTTGTTGTTTTACAAATTTAAATCATACATAATTATTTAAATACAATTTTGTAAACAGTATTATTTGCTTGGATATAATTTTCATTCTATGTATTATAGTGGTTTAGAAAATATTTCAAAGCAGCAAAGTTTTTATACGTATATACAACTTGCATGAAACTTTTGAGTGTCACAGTGTCAAATAATAAAAATCATAACTTATTACAGAAGCTTTCTTCAACAACTAGAGATTGTAAAGCTTAAATCACTTTGTTGGTAACTGAACATACACTTGCATGAATGCAACATATTTCAAGATAACACTAGAAGGCATGAAAGATGAGTGGGATTTAGCTTATAATAAGAACTAAACCTAAATGTTGCTGTACAGAATTATTCAGAAAAGTATTATGACAAAAATTCAAATTTTATTGCCCTTAAAATAAGTACATTGGACCAAGCTGATACTTTAATGTCTAGATTTAGTGTATATGTTACTGTGAATGACCGATATCTGGCAAATGTCAACATTTTCCGGTGAATGTCAACATTCATACAGTTGTTTTGTGTGTGTACAAAATATTTGCTAAATATTATTATATCTCACTTACATCGGCAAATGTTGACATTCAGCATGCACTGACGGAGAATGTTGAATAAAAACATTTTTATTAGACATTCAGCATGCACTGACGATGAATGTTGAATAAAAATATTTTTATTACGTTAACACAAAAATGCAACTTTTTAATATGTCAAAATAGGAGAAAGCTTAAGTAACAGCACATGTAAATAAACTGTTGAATTTAAAACGAACAGTACATTCTAAATAAATTATGTTTTTAATGTTATACAATCTTATTTATTGCAACAACTTAAACTGTTATGGCATTTTGAATTGCAAAAGAGTCCCTTGCTTTTACAACTGCATTTATTCATGAAACACTTCTTTTTGCAATGACAGCATGTATAGCCTTGCCCTCCACTTTTCAAATTAGCTAAAGCTGCTTCTCTCAGCAATATTTCTTGAGAAGAAATCTCATCTATGGAAAGTAACTTTTCTTTACAAAGTACGAACTGATTACGGGTATAAAGCTCCTTGAGAGTACCATTTTTGGTTGCTAATTTAAAAAAGTCTAAGTGTTCTATTCCAACAACAACCGCCAATGATTTCGGGCACCTTTACAGCCACGGTCAACATCAGGGACTTGTATTCACACGGTATCACCAATTTGAGCAGAAGGAAACGGCGAAAAATTTGGCGACAGACTGTTGCCTCTCTGTGGACATCGGCTTCTCGAGTGTCGTTTTGACTTCCACCAAAGCTTATCTGTGCTTGTTGACATACATCGACGATTGTTCGAATGTATAATAATACAACCAAATATTCGGTCTTTCACCGACTTATTTTGTATGTGTCGACATTCACCGGAGAATATCGACATTCTCTAATTTCGGTCTTTCACAGTAACATATATATTAAATCAAGACATTAAAGTATCAGCATTTGAATAGACTTGTCTCTCTCTTGACTAATTGTGAAATGTCCTGTAATGAATGTTAGCTTTTATTTGTTTGTTTAGTTATGGCAATGCAACACTTGGGCGATCAGCTTAGGGGATGCCTTCCAGGAGGTCTTTTTAAGGGAAACTAACCTCTATTTAGGTGTTACAGATGTGGATAAAACCTGGAAAACTCCACGTGGCCAACCCGTCCGAGCGAGGTGTGAACCCACGACCAAACTCCCAGTGTTCAGGGAATGAAGATTGCTTGGCCACTGGTGGGCCTAATAAGTGTTAGTGTCACACAAATTACGTATGGATAGATGTCTGTCTGATCTCCTGTGCACTCTAGCCAATTTTCAACTTGCATGAAACTTTTCAGTGTTACAATGTCAAAGTTTGGCTTGCCAGATAACTGAGGCAATTATTCTTGGCCTACTTCTCTGAGGACCTGGAATCAGATCCAGAACCCCCAGGAATTTTTCATGGGGCTGTGTCCTGGTTAATTTACCAGTAGCCAAGCAGATAAAACCACTGAACATTGGTAACTACCAAGTACAGATTTATGTCTGTTATCAGGCTAGCCACATGAAATTTTCTTGGTTTTCTTCACTTGGTTAACATCTGAATAGGAGCCATTTTCCCATAAAAGTATTTTCAGAAGGCATTTCCTCTTGGCAGATCAGTCTTATGTTGAATTGCCTTATCCCATTAAATCTACAGTTCAATTGTGTTATAGATATGTTAGGCTCTGTCACTCAATATCCTACAATTCAGTTATGAGCTTGGTCAAGCTCATGAGGGGCTTGATAAGAAGGTCCTCTTAGTTTTCACAGGACAAAATGAGTAAAAAAAAAAGTATACAAGCAGCTATTACAGCCACTAGTACAGTTTAAATAATTTAGATTAAAGGAGGATGCACACATGTGGCGCAGCAAGGAAAAGCGGCAGAATGATGTCAGTTTTTCTTGCCGCAGAAGTTGATTTTGTGCCACTTTTCTCATGCCGTAAAAGTTGGTTTAAATTTATCTTTTGTGGCGACTGCCACCAAGACGCGTTTCTATCAGCCAATAACAGTTCGTCTGGTAGTCGTGAGAAAATGGCAGAAAGTTTGATGCGGTTAACCAAGATAACTAACATCAGAATAAAGAGGAAAGGATAATAAATTTAACACAAATTCTACACAAATAATTACACACAATTTAATTCAAAGAACAAAACAACCAAATCTTACTCGAAATAGTATTCTTTATTGAGAGATCTTAATCAAGGAATAAGTCTGTTTTGTATACCCATTCTTTATTGATCCAAGAAAATATCTCCAATCCAATATTTTCATTTGAATCTTAAACAAATTCTTCTAGCTAAATAAAGCATACCATACAAAACAAAATTTATAAACATGTGGCTACCCATGTGCTAACAAATTTTGTTTTGTAAACACATGGGTAGCCACTGCTGTGTTTTGTAAACACGGCAGTGTCGGTATCGTTTGCTATCTTGAATACTGAACGCATGTGCCGAAATGTAAGCGCATTGCCGCTTGTGTTGTGTGGTTGTGCTGCTGTGCAGTAAAGATGCATTTGTGACACTGCTTTTCCTTGCTGAGCCACATGTGTGCATGTTCCTAAGTACTGCTGTGAAATATATAGACTAGGTACTGTGTAGCAACTCTTGAAAAAACTTAGTATAAGACTAATCTAAACTGAAAAAATTGAAATATGTATGGATAGCAGACACACCACTCTAGAATGTTCAGAACATGTCAACACTGAATATTGTTGTACATATCAAACTTCAGTCTAAATTTGATTGATTTTCAACTTAGACCTGCTGGTTTATATTAGTCAGTTCACTTTTTACTTGTAGAAATAATAATGTTACCAGTATGTTAACAAAAATGTTTGGCAAAGTATGTTTTGTTTTGTTTATTCAAATAACACTTAACAAAATTACTTGTTGAAATGTAATTACCATGCTATAAATATGTTGGTTAATGCCTGAAGAGTTGTTTTTGCTGTTAATGAATTAGCATTGATGGAAAAATTATTAATCAATCATTTGTTAATCTATTTGAGAAAATGTTTGTTTTTGAGTAGAATCAGAGCTTTATTGTTTGGTAACATGCAAATAAACTATAAACTGCCATAATAGATGATTTCTAATGGATATTTAAGTTTATTTTCTACTAGATTATAAACTGATCCTTATTTTTTTATTTATCAGATTTGTTAAAACATTTCTATCAATAGTTTTATGATATTGTACATCTTATAATTTTATTTAATGCAATATTTAGAAAACTTAACATGAAGTAATTAGTATGGTGATCCATATTGCTATCTGTGACAATTTGTTTTATTATGATTATTTCTTTCACTATAATAATCTAGTTAATTTATTACTCTTTATCTACTTTCATAATTTTATTTGAAATCCTTGTTTATAGTATAGAAGTTATCGCATTTCTTTATATAAATAGACAAACTTTTTTAGCTTAGAATTCAGCCAAACATAATTAAATATCTCTAGATTTATTAGAAGAATGTTAATTTGTTACAGATTTTTGAATTATCAGTAGGTATATGTACAGTACATTATGCTAAGCTTAAGTTTACAAATGATTCAATATTTTTCTTTAATGTATAAAGATTTGTAAAAGAAAAACAAAATTTTATTGAACTAGTTTATTGTCATTACTGGATTTTATATGATTATTAATTTCAGCTGCCACAAAGGTGGAGGGAAACGTTGAGAGTATATCTGAATTGGCAAAAAATGCTATAACTGGTAGAAACAATAAGTGCAAAAACTTAAATTCATAAAATAGTGATAGTTTATCATCAGCGTTTTGTCATTGCGAACTGCTGTTGGCAAAGTAGAAAAAGTTTGCGATAGTAAGTTAAGAATTTCCATCATCTTAGCTAGAAAAACACATTCATAAAATTTGAAGAAAATGTCACACAGATATCCTTTGAGTTGATGTCAACAAAGTTACTTTGGCATTATTCAGTCTGATCTGACTTTTTTAACATGCCAAATGTTAGCTTGATTAGAGGAAAACTCATAAATTTAAAATCTCTAATAACTAACAGGTAACTAAATCAGTTTAAAGCATACCTATCTGGTTTTACAATTATCTTTTATGTATACCAGGGACATCGTGTAGATTTACGTAAAATTTCTAAACTTTGTTGTTTACAAAATCTAGTAGAAAATGAATTTGTGTGTTATTGAATTCACAAATATTTCTATTGATATAATTAGTTATAATTTTGCTACTTTTATGGTGTTAAAACTAACAAACTTGTAGCTGACAGTATTTACAAATTTAGTAGAAATTGATTAATGTTTATATGTTGTTTTCAACTTGTCATTCAGATTACACAAATTAGTAGTTATAATGGAAAATATTGAAATAGCAGTTAAAATGAAACAATCTTCTTCCAAAATATACAATCTGTTTGTCTTTGTATAGTTTCTTTAGATAGAGGAACACAGTTAAAACGGCAGAGTCAACATTTAATTGTAAACTCTTCTTTGTCCTAAATATGCAAAAGTAAATGTTTTCAGTCTCTCTACTGTCGTATATTCTTTGTAAAATTTATTTTAAAAATTTCCAGACAAAATACTATATATAAATAGCCAAAAAAAATTTGAAAGATATTTTTTTTCATTTGTAATATTTTGTAAATATTTAGTCTTGCATTTAAAACTGCTTTTTTTTTCTTTCATATTTGTGTTACTTTAAAGATGTTTCTCTTTCACATTTGCAAAAATTTTTCTATTTAATTAACAATTTTAGAATCATTGAAAAATAATCTTACAATAGCCTGAAAAAATGTGGCAATATTTGTACACATAACTCAGTTTAGCCAGTCTGAATCATCACCATCAATGGCCTGTCTATCTATAATCTATGATGGCATCAATCTATAACAGTGTTTCTCAACCTCTGATGAATCATTGCCCCCTTCAATGTACTATCGCTCCCTTCAATAAAACCGTTACGTAGTATTACCCCCTTCATTACAAAATTCCGATGCCGAGGGCCAAGGCTAATGCCAAATTCATGTTGCATTGAATAGACCAGTGACTAGTATAATGTTATTTGTTTAATTATTGTGTGATATAACAAATAAAATATCTAATTATTCTTAATATAATGTTTTACTATATTGCCCAGAAAATTGTTTTTCACCCCCAAAATATTAATTGTCACTAATTGCCCCCTGAACATAGAAAAACGCCCACATGGGGGCGATATCGCCCCTGTTGAGAAACATTGATCTATAATGAATTTAGTAGGAATTTATCATAACACTACAACCATATTTTCTTGTATTAGCAATGGTACTTGATTAGCCACCTCAAATAACCACCAAGGATTTTGATCCATGTAAACAAATAAGCACTCTGGCACTTATTATAATTATGTTTAAATAAATGGTTTGTGAAATTTTGCAGATTTTTACATTGTCAATATTGAATGCATTTCATTTCAGACCATGGTAAAGTATGACATTGATGAGAATATATTTCTAGATAATGTTTGTTTTAGGAAAATTTAAATGAAAATGTATGTTGTGCATTTATCATACATGGTATTATTTTATCAAGGATATGATATATTACATAAAAATAGCTGTCTTCTACGAATATTTGCTGTCAGGATTAGTATCCTGTCAGCAAATATTGGTAGAATACTATTCCTGATATCTCTGATTTGTCAATAGTGGGATATATATATAAAAGCAACTATTGGTATTTTTATTATTTTTTATTACTACCTTAAATCAAGAAAAAAATGATTATTTTCAACTTATTGTTTGATTTTCTCAATAGTCTGGTAATAATAAAAATATCAGAAACTGCTTGATAATTTACCAATGGGCTGAAGTATTTTTTCTTCTGTTTTTGATTAAAAGCTGTGTAAGCATATTGAAACAAACTGAATTGCAGTATTCAAAACAATCAAGTGTAAAAATTAAGCTCAGCAGTGGCCAAGCGGTCTTTGCACCCTGAACACTGGGAGTTCGGTCATGGGTTCATGCCTTGCTTATACAGGCTGGCCATATGGAGTTTTCCAGGTTTTCTCCACGTCTGCCTAAATAGGCCACTTTCCCCTAAAAAGACCTCCCTGAAGGCATCCCCTAGTCAGATTGGCCAAGTGTTGCATTGCCATACCCAAACAAACAAACAAGTAAAAATTAAGCTCCGAGTCTTAAATAGTCATTGGCCTTGAATAAGTGCAGTGGATTTTGACACTTTAAAAATGAATGTGCCAGGATGCTTATTTTAGGAAATATGAAGCAGAAACCCATAATTAACCAACTCATACATCAAACTTTAATTTTCCTGTTAGCTTAGTATTATAAATTGATCATTCTCTTCCTAGAAAATATGATAAGAAATAAAATTAAAGTTTAGAAGTCTATTTTCTTTTACCAGGAACATTTTCAAACCTTCCTGGCTTATCAGCTGGTTTAATTCTACTTTTTTTTTTTTTTCTTTGTTTTCACCAGCAAATGCTTGTATTTGAATCTTTCTTGTTATCATTGCATTAAGGAGCCTATTTGTAAGGTTCCTGGAAATAAACTTTGCTATTTTGAACTATATAATATCAAATATAAAAAATATGGCCTTTCATACAATCAAAATAGAAAATTTTGTCACAAAACTAGGAGAGTTAAAAAAACAAAAGGATTACTATTATTTAGGATTGTTTAATGGTTTGTCATCTCTGTTTTTCAAGTTTTTGAAGTATTTTATATATTAATCAGTCATCCTGTGCTTACAGTGTGTCGTTTTAACCAATGTAGCATTAACATGATAATTTTGGTTTCTAGCAAGAAGTGAGCTTACCTGAAATAAATTTCCTCCTTTTTATTTTAGACTTTTATGTCAGAAAATAGTAGTCTTTATGGTAAAAAGAAATGTTAAATAGGTAAAAGAAATTCTGTGAATAAAATATGTATTTTTGCTTAGCCATACTAACTTAATCAATTTTTACTATGGAAGAAATTCTAAAATATAAAAGTTTAAAATGTGTGTGTATAAAATATATAGGTTTATAGCTAGATCTTTAGAATGCTATGTTTTTAGCAAATTAATTTTTATTCTTAACAGTAAAACTCTTAACTGTGAAGACAAGTATTACAATTGTTTCCCCTCTTTTCTTTAAAATATTCAATTAANGTAAACACAAATGTTTTTAGCTATATTTTTGGCCTTCATCAGATAAGTGCCATTCTATACATTGAATAACTTACAAAACTTTCAAAATTATTATGTCAAAGTAGATCTATAATTATGACAATTTTTTGGTTATTTCTGACTACTGTTCTTGTTAGATTTTTTTTTTTAATAAAAGAAAACTGTTATTTAGAAAATAAACATTTAAAAATTCACTGAGTATTATTAAGTAGACTGCAATTTTTAATAACAGTTATTATTATTAGTACATTTAATACACAAACTTTTCACTCACAAGTCAATTTCAAAAATCCAATTGTTCACAAATCACAAACATTTATATTAATGATTAAAACTTACATACAGTTATGAATTTCACAAAAATAAAACAATTACAATAATTTAGATATAGCAAAGTTTAAATGTCAATTAAACCACAACAACAACAGGTCTGTCGAAAAGGACTCCTTGCGACGTATTCCTTCAGACATTGGTTACCACCCAGCAAGATGAAACCAACCTTTTAGGCAAGCTTAGGAGAAGCTTAACAAACTTGAGTTCCTTAGATATGTCTTAGGCAAACTGAACTTCCTGCCTAATCTCAATCCTCTTATACAGATTGAGATGAATGTAATTCCACCAATCAGCGATTAGTAGTGCTATCGGACATCTGCTGGTCGTATGATGTTTTCTAGCCAATCCACGGTCGAGTTTCAAAACTACTGACATCACCGGATCCGCATCTCCATGACGTCCGTTGGTCGTTTGAAAACAGGAAAAGCGTGGGAAATCGTACGTCCAGACAGTTTATCCCGACACCATATATATATATTTATTTATTTATTTATTAATAACACTTTTTAGGTTGACAAATGACAAATAAAGAAATTATAAAATATTCTTTTTTATGCATTTTCTCATAATGTTAATTGTTATCATCTCTGTAAACTTTTTAAAGTTTTAATATAAAATTGCTTTTATTAAATTAAATTTTCTGCTAATTCAGGCCAAAATGGAGTGTAGTGAAATTTGGATTTAGAAGACAAAAATCTGGTTTTGGCATAATAATAGAACTATTAATGTATTTTTTTTCTTGATTAAATGGACACACTTCTGCAGACAATGGATAAAGTTCCTATTTTTCAGAAACTTTAAGCATTTAATATAACAATTACATGTTCCATAAACACCAGTTCTTTGTGTCCTTAAACTTACCAAATGAAGTTTTCACAGTTCCATTTTTATATAGTGTACTATTACTCTTAGTTTCAGTCATTGGTAAATTGAAGTTGGCATTTCTTTCTTAAATAACAGAAGGGAACTATCAAAAAGTTCAGATAATTTTGAAGATGGAAAGAGCAACAGAAGCAGAAGAAATCAAATATGTTATATTTTATGGCATAAGAAAGAAATTTTGTTCAAAATAAGTAAAATTTGCCTTATATCTTACACGTGAAGTTGCAATCTCCCATAGGTTAATGAATCTACCAAACTAACTTTAGGTAATTTTTACCTAACCCATTTTAAATAAAAATGCTGCTGTTTAATTAAACATGTTATAATTTTTATTATTTTCGTATTTTGTTAGAGCCTTCTACTTTGCATGTTTGTTTGCAGAATTGACTTAGAAACCACCTTGCATACTTTTCCAGCTATAAAAATTTTTTTATACTCTAAAATTCTATTGAAGGCAAATTCTTTCAGCTCTGTTCAGGGTCTGTTTCATGCTTATATCCACAGAGAAAAAGGTAAAAGAAAAACAAATAGAACAATCTGAGAATTCTATGTTCTATTTCCAGAATGTTTATAAATATGTTCTTTGCATCACTTCAAGAATGGGCTTGATAAACACATTGGTTACCAAAATTTCTCATTTTTGAAAAATATTTCTTTTTAATTCATACAAAATAAATATGGAAATGAAAAAATTTTATAACTGGTAATAACTCTAATGGTCTGTTGTATTCACCTGTAAAATGTGTTTGTTTATGTTGTTCTGGTTTATGCGATATTTAATTGGTTAATACCTTCACGCTATTTCCAGCGTTGGTTCTTTAATAGTTTTGGTGTCTTTGCTGTTTATGCAATTTCTCTTGATTATGGCCTTAAAGATTTTCTAACCTTTAGTGTTTTGATTTTTGTACTTCAAAACATGTTTTAATTAATTTTGCTTTCCCCAGTTGACTGAGGAAGAGCTTTGAGTAGAACTTAGTAATCATGTAAACTATTTTAATTAATGGTAAAGAACTTTTTATTGTCTGTTTTTCTTTGACAAATAAAAGCATATATTTTAATTTTACTTTGTTTAAAACCAGAATATAGTAAATAAAAAGAAAATTTGGTGCCAAGTGCAAAAAATTTGGGATGGCTTAAATATATTAAATACAAATTCTCACTTAAATGTCAAATTTCCAGCAAAACACTCAAATTCAACATTGGAAGGTTTTTGGCCACTTGTTAATCCACTGTTGAATGTTGATAAATGTTGAATTTGAGTGTTTTGTGGGAAATTTGACGTTTAGGTGAGAATTTATATATAAATATATATATTTCCAGTTTAGTGTTATGTTTTTTATATATATTAAATACTTTTTCATAAATATTTTGTGCTGAAATGGAGGTGCATTTTATATGCTGTAAAATAGTCATTATTAGCAAACATCTTGTTTAAGAAGCCTGGATAGTATAATCAGTAATGTTGCTTCTCTAGTTTGCAGTAGTATTTTCACTTTTGAGTAATATTTGATTTCAGATCCTTTCTTCTAGATTTCTCTAAATTAATTAATCATTAATTGTTAATTATCAAATTTAGTACAAATGGTGTTCAAATCCTACCAGTGCAGTAAATTATCGAAAGCAAAATCACCAACTGTACTTACTTCAGCACACAAATTTTAATGTAAACACAAATGTTTTTAGCTATATTTTTGGCCTTCATCAGATAAGTGCCATTCTATACATTGAATAACTTACAAAACTTTCAAAATTATTATGTCAAAGTAGATCTATAATTATGACAATTTTTTGGTTATTTCTGACTACTGTTCTTGTTAGATTTTTTTTTTTAATAAAAGAAAACTGTTATTTAGAAAATAAACATTTAAAAATTCACTGAGTATTATTAAGTAGACTGCAATTTTTAATAACAGTTATCTGAGTTACGCTGATCCTAAGTATCAGCTAAATTGAGGTTTTCCAGTATAAAGTTTCACTAATTTTTTTCTATAAGTTTTAGAATATAATGTTGTGTTCAACATTGTGATGTTAAGTGTGTAGTTTTCAAATACTAGATAAGTCTATAATTTATTGTTTGATTGATATAATTATAATAGAAAACATTGAAGAATAAGAATTACCAAATAGTACAAAGTCCATTTCTTTGTGTAAATAATTGATTTAGAAACAAGTTATTTGTCAGAACATCCACAAAAGATGTATTGATCTGTGAATTACAGGTAATAATGGCATCTGTATTGTTTAGTTTTCATTTTTAGTTATATAATCAGTTACTAACTATTCTTAATCATGTCAAAGGCCAAGATTTTGGACAAAGGGTAGTTCAAACTAAGATTTAAATTAAATATAGATTTCAGTTCTGTAAATTAGCCCTTACTGACATAATGCTTTGAATTTGTTACAAGTGTTTTAGATTGAAAATGGATTGTTGAAGATTGAAATATTTATTAATAATAAACTAATACAATTTTAATAAAAAAAAACAATGTTTTAATAATTATAGGTATTCCACAAACAATTTTCACTTTTCATCACAATTATTTAATGATTGGACAAATGCAATATACTTCAATTGATTGTTTTGTTACTGATTTCTGTGGATTTTTTCAAAAACCTAGTTTTTAGGTTTTTTTTTTTTCAGTAACTTATCATACAAGGAACTCTTATTAATATTGGCTTTATTAATGGTAAAAATATAATAATAATAAACAAAAAATTCACTACTCACCACACCTATATATCAAACACAAACACTGAACCAATTTACGGTGTGGAACGATCGACTAATCATAAAAAACAAACGTTTTCGAACCCCTTCTGGGCTCTTCATCAGGTTTTAGCTCGTAAAATTTGATTGACAAATGTTGTTCAAATAATTTCGTTCTTGCGAATACGTATATGGCGTATCTTGGCAATCCTATCATATATAGCCCTTACATATGGGTTAAAGGTGACGGGTATTCGTTACGTATTGCTTACAGGAGGTGTCCTGCTATTTTTAACCATCTTAACGAATGGGAAGGACCCCCTAACCCTAACAGAAGACCAGGAGTCTATAGTGTCCCTTTGATAGATAATAGATTCAATAAGGACTTAGTATATATAGGCTCTACTAAAAGATCCATAGGTGTCAGAAGGCAGGAACATCAGGCAGACATTCGTCACGGAAGAACCAACATGGCCCTCGCAACATGCGCAACAGACCCGGGCATAGTTGCTGACTTTACTAGGGCCAATCTCCTCCTCGGTGCGCCTCCCAATGATCATCTCAAATGGTTAGAGGCGATGCACATCTTTAAATCCTCTATCGAAACCACTTGCATAAATTTTAAAGAGGAGATGCTTTTGTCGATGGCCTGGCAAGAGTTGATACATAGCACGCTTTAACCGCTCGTTATAACTGAGAAGGCGGGCATGTCNAAAAGTATGAAAAAATCCATTATTAGTGTAGTATATTATTATATCCCATGTAATTAGTATATTAGTATATCGCTATTAACCTATTTTGCGTTGAATTTTCATCGATGTTAAGCCTAACAAAAATTTTTTAAAATAATAATCGTTGCTATTGTATCGTTAAAAATTAGAAAATTAAGCTTCGTTTAAATACTGGCTCCCTTTCATGGTCGAATGAGTGTTGCCAGCTAAAACACGTAAAAATAATATTAAAGTAGCCAAGACATAACTAAATATTGTAGCGCCACATCACTAGCGGACATTTGAAATTTGCCGACTAGGACGGTCGGTTAACCAAGGGGTCGGTTGATCGGGGGCGGATAATCGAGGTTCTACAGCACATTAATTGAGAAAATTAATACAGTAATACCTCGACTTACGCGAACCCGGAGTTATGCGATTTTAAAATCTCGTCGATTCGTCTTTTGTTTGAGAGCCATACAACTTTTGATTACGCACTCCCCCCACACTATTGTTCAGCTTACATGTTCAGACGTGTAGCGCGGAATTGACACATAGCTACAATTTATTCTGTGTTTGTTACATCTACGGAGACTTGAGAGACTCTATGTGGTGATTTTTTGTAACCGTGAACGAATCAAAAGACGAGATAAGATTAACGAGAACATTTATTAGCTTACATACATCTGACTTGGATTTTACACAAATCGCAAAATTATACCCCGACTTACGCGAATGCGACTTATGCGGTTATCGCTTGGTCCCACCTATCGCGTAAGTTTGGGGTATTACTGTATTAAAAATAAATAACAACCAATCTAATATGCTAGAATTTCCAAATGATCTAGCTCAGGGGTCAGTTCATCCAGCCCGCCACTGCACTGTGCCACAAATGAGCTAAAATATAATTATTTATATGGAAGTTATTACATAGAAAAAATTAAAATAAGTGTAAGTAAAAATGCCAAAATTGCTCTAATCTGAGTTTTGCATTTGACAGTAATATAATTTTTAGGAAAATTAGTGAAATTAAAAATTTGGTGACTTTTTGCAATTTTGGATAACAGAGCAATGAAATTTTGAAGAAAAGCAATTAGAGCTTGCTGCGGCAATAGTGCTTGTGTATTGGTAAATATGTTAGATTTCTTTATTTCTTTTGTATTCAGTATATACTGTATTGAATAAAATGGCTATGCGGTTCATGCTCATTGTTTTCTCAGTTATCCGGCCCGCTGTGAAAAAGTTTCTTGATCCCTGATCTCGCCTGATGAAAATCTGGCAGATATTTATAATTTTAATACACTTTCTAACAGGCAATCTCAAGTATCTCTGTGTTTCTGAGGTTCATTATTATTCCTGGTGAGTCTCGAAAGCTGGAAAATACTTTGAAAATCATGTAAGAATGAATTTATTATTAAATTATGTAAATAAATCTTTTCCCCAAGTTATTTTGTTTCATCAGTTTTTATTGAATGATGATGTTTTATGTTAATTATTTTGCATTAACATTACTATTTGTGCAAAACAGTGTTTATTAAGTTTATGTAATTTGCAGTACGAAACTTAATTTATTAAAAATGACATCAAGTTTATGTTTATGACAGTAAACAGAAAATTACTTGGAGAAATCGTGAAAATAGTTTTCCATCTTGTTTATTTATTTCAAATAAAATTTCTATTACTTAGTTCTTCTTCTTCTGTCAGTGTTTATATGGAGATTTTAGCTGTTTATAGGCTCTTTCTCCGAATCACCAACTCTCTGGTTCCCCTACTTAAATCGTCTGGTTCATTACTTAGTTTATTCACTTTTTCAGTTTTATTTTGATGAAACATTTATTTATATAAAGATAATGAGTTATTAATTACATTTAATGTTAGTCAATCACAAAAAAGTAACATCTAATCCAGCAAAAATTATTTTAATTAATAAACATCATTGATTTATTCTAAAATATTTTCAGATTTCATTTGAGTAATTTAAATAGAACAAGGGTTATATTCAAATTATATTTCAAATATAAACATTATAGGATAGAAACTTTAATTAGAACCTTTATAGATTTAAATTGATACATACCAATAAGACAAAGTTAATGTTTTAATCAGTGAATGAAAGTAAAANTCGTTAAAAATTAGAAAATTAAGCTTCGTTTAAATACTGGCTCCCTTTCATGGTCGAATGAGTGTTGCCAGCTAAAACACGTAAAAATAATATTAAAGTAGCCAAGACATAACTAAATATTGTAGCGCCACATCACTAGCGGACATTTGAAATTTGCCGACTAGGACGGTCGGTTAACCAAGGGGTCGGTTGATCGGGGGCGGATAATCGAGGTTCTACAGCACATTAATTGAGAAAATTAATACAGTAATACCTCGACTTACGCGAACCCGGAGTTATGCGATTTTAAAATCTCGTCGATTCGTCTTTTGTTTGAGAGCCATACAACTTTTGATTACGCACTCCCCCCACACTATTGTTCAGCTTACATGTTCAGACGTGTAGCGCGGAATTGACACATAGCTACAATTTATTCTGTGTTTGTTACATCTACGGAGACTTGAGAGACTCTATGTGGTGATTTTTTGTAACCGTGAACGAATCAAAAGACGAGATAAGATTAACGAGAACATTTATTAGCTTACATACATCTGACTTGGATTTTACACAAATCGCAAAATTATACCCCGACTTACGCGAATGCGACTTATGCGGTTATCGCTTGGTCCCACCTATCGCGTAAGTTTGGGGTATTACTGTATTAAAAATAAATAACAACCAATCTAATATGCTAGAATTTCCAAATGATCTAGCTCAGGGGTCAGTTCATCCAGCCCGCCACTGCACTGTGCCACAAATGAGCTAAAATATAATTATTTATATGGAAGTTATTACATAGAAAAAATTAAAATAAGTGTAAGTAAAAATGCCAAAATTGCTCTAATCTGAGTTTTGCATTTGACAGTAATATAATTTTTAGGAAAATTAGTGAAATTAAAAATTTGGTGACTTTTTGCAATTTTGGATAACAGAGCAATGAAATTTTGAAGAAAAGCAATTAGAGCTTGCTGCGGCAATAGTGCTTGTGTATTGGTAAATATGTTAGATTTCTTTATTTCTTTTGTATTCAGTATATACTGTATTGAATAAAATGGCTATGCGGTTCATGCTCATTGTTTTCTCAGTTATCCGGCCCGCTGTGAAAAAGTTTCTTGATCCCTGATCTCGCCTGATGAAAATCTGGCAGATATTTATAATTTTAATACACTTTCTAACAGGCAATCTCAAGTATCTCTGTGTTTCTGAGGTTCATTATTATTCCTGGTGAGTCTCGAAAGCTGGAAAATACTTTGAAAATCATGTAAGAATGAATTTATTATTAAATTATGTAAATAAATCTTTTCCCCAAGTTATTTTGTTTCATCAGTTTTTATTGAATGATGATGTTTTATGTTAATTATTTTGCATTAACATTACTATTTGTGCAAAACAGTGTTTATTAAGTTTATGTAATTTGCAGTACGAAACTTAATTTATTAAAAATGACATCAAGTTTATGTTTATGACAGTAAACAGAAAATTACTTGGAGAAATCGTGAAAATAGTTTTCCATCTTGTTTATTTATTTCAAATAAAATTTCTATTACTTAGTTCTTCTTCTTCTGTCAGTGTTTATATGGAGATTTTAGCTGTTTATAGGCTCTTTCTCCGAATCACCAACTCTCTGGTTCCCCTACTTAAATCGTCTGGTTCATTACTTAGTTTATTCACTTTTTCAGTTTTATTTTGATGAAACATTTATTTATATAAAGATAATGAGTTATTAATTACATTTAATGTTAGTCAATCACAAAAAAGTAACATCTAATCCAGCAAAAATTATTTTAATTAATAAACATCATTGATTTATTCTAAAATATTTTCAGATTTCATTTGAGTAATTTAAATAGAACAAGGGTTATATTCAAATTATATTTCAAATATAAACATTATAGGATAGAAACTTTAATTAGAACCTTTATAGATTTAAATTGATACATACCAATAAGACAAAGTTAATGTTTTAATCAGTGAATGAAAGTAAAAAATTTTAATTTTACCAATTCAGATATCTACTTAATTATGTATTAAATGAGGCAAGAAAGATTAAAATTATAATTTAAATTAAAATGAATAATAATTTATTTCTATATACTGCTGTTCTCTATATTGATTTACAATTAGCCTCTGATTTTAATGTAAATTATTTGCATAAATTTGTTTGGGATTATTGCTTTTAGTTGTGGGATATTTAGTACTGTATACAATATAACTGTGTGTGCTTTAGATAATTTCTGAATTTTTAGTATTAATTTAGTTTCTTGCGTGACTTGCATTACTTTTCTGTAGCAGTGTTAATGGTTTTTACTAAAGTACACTGATGCTTTAGCAAAGGTGTCTCTACTTTATCTAGATATGCGAAAACAAAGTTCAGAAGTCAGGAACAAGAACTTTTGTGATATGTCAAAAAAAATTTTCTCTAAAGTTTAATTAATTACAGGTAACCCCCGTATAACACGGCACTTCTATAGCACGGATTCACTCTGACACGGTTCGAGAATTAGGTAAAACTTTCATACAACATGAAATGTAATAAATTTTTACATACTTAAATAATAAGTTTACAAAAATTATTATTTTCGTGAACTATTAGTACTTAAGTATGTAAAGTTTCTTTTTTCACCTTCTGTCGATACACATGGTCCTTCTCGAAACTTGTTTCAATGTTGCCAGATCTCGACGCTTCTGCTTTTGAAGTTGCCAGATGGTTTTCCCTTATTTCGTACTTGCTTTACTCTTCATAAGTGCTTAGCACCATATGAGGAAATTTATAAGGATCTTTTAACTAGAAGCAAGCAATCTAAGATTACATACATTTTGCAAAAGGTAAATCATGGATCTGAAGATAATGCAGAAAAATGCTCAGAGGATAAGGATAACTTGCCGTTTTCTTTTTGGCAAGTTATCCTCGGTTAATAGTGCTTTTAGTGATAACGAAGAAAATATTATTTAACTTATATTAATATGTGTCATTTAAATATCTTTATTAAAATTTTCTTATCTTAATTATGAAAATATAACAGCATGTTTTTTAATTTTTGGAACCTAATTCTCCTTTTCGTACTAGTTCTTTGTTTCGCATAACACGGCAATCTTTTGGAACGTAACTACCGTGTTATACGGGGGTTACCTGTAATTAGATTAAGGCAGATGTAATAAACATGTTTTTGTCATTACAGTAGAGCATCGATTATCTGACCCCCGATCAACCGTCACATCGGTTAACTGACCGTAGGCAAATTCAAATGTCCGCTAGTGATGTGGCGCAACAATATTTGGCTATGTCTTGGCTACTTTAATATTATTTTTACGTGTTTTAGCTGGCAACACTGGCTCGACCATGAAAGGGAGCCAGTATTTAAACGAGGTTTAATTTTCTAATTTTTAACGATACAATAGCGACGATTATTATTTTAAAAAATTTTTGTTAGGCTTAACATTGATGAAAATTCAACGCAAAGTAGGTTAATAGCGATATAATAATATACTAATTACATGAGATATACTAATATACTATACTAATACTAATATACTATACTAATAATGCATTTTTTCATATTTTTCGGTTATCCGTTTTTTCAGTTATCTGACCAACCCCAGTCCCCAATTGAGTCAGATAATCGATGCTCTACTGTAATTCTTACAGCTTAACTTGTATAATTAGTCATTGCATACTTGGTGTATAAATGTCATGATTTTCAATTGTTATATATTATGTAGCATAGAATCTTCAACAGCTATTTTTTGTTATATTTTTTATAATGAACATTGTGAGCTTTATACTGTAGGAAACTATTATAACCTGGTAAGTTAACAGAAATATGCATAGAAATTAAGACAGATGATTAATGGCTGTTTTAATGGATATTAAAATGTAATTGTATACTTAATTAATGTAATTATGTGCATATTTGATTGGTATAGATAGATAAATCTGTTAAATAAAGATCATGATAATTTTTAATTATCCTAGAATTTGCTGCCAGTGTTATAATTGTTCAGCCTTTTGTACTTAATGATAATTTATCAATTCCTAGTATATAAGTTACAAAAAAAGGAAATTTTACTTTAATCTAAATCTATTTTATCAGAATTAATTTTATTTTCATCAAGAATAAATTCTTGAAATATATTTTTGACAATTTTTAACTAAATTTGACTATGAAGAAGTTACTTTTATATATAGTAGTTTTAAATTACTTTAATTTTTATAAAGTCTTATTATATATATATACAATATAGTACATACATACAAAACAAAAAAATATACTGTCTTTTGCTGTTAGATTGAATTATTTTCTTATTTTTATTCAGATTATTGGTATACTGTATATCACCACTATATTATACATATGTATAGTACATAGGTAAATGAATATGTTTATGTATCTTTCAATTATAAGTTACACATACTAAGAAATAATGATTGTCAACTATAAAAAAGTTTACATTGTCTGAAAATTGTGATAAAAATTTTATAAAGAAGTTTAGGGAAAGTGAAATTTTTGCTTTTGTCGTCTGTAATTAAATGATATGTAAAGTAAAATTTTATTCATACTTATACAAATATACAGTAGTGGATGTAGGAATTGAAGTACCCATAAAAACTTATACAAGTTTTTTTTATCACTTTGCTGCTGACCTGCAAGAAACTGTGAAGATCGATCATCCATGATATCATAAACATAAGAACACTTTTTACTGTTCGACAAAGCCTAATGCAGCAATGTTTTTGATGATTGTATCATTCATTGCTGTAGGAATTAGTGTGAAGGTGCTATACTTTTATAAGCAAATAGAAGGTTTTCAATAGTTAACACTTTGTAAAAGTCTGTAATTGTTGTCTTGAATACTGAAAGTTTATCCTGGCATGAAATATCACAGAGTGCACATAATCATCATTCAACAAATGTGTGTTGTTGCAAAGCAGATATGAACAGACAATATTGAAAGAAAAGTTGGATTGAGAGGTGATAATATAAGTTCACTATGCCAGGATAGGATGCTGAAGCATTTTATTTTTCAAGAATGTACTACTAGTTCTTCTGAAATGAAAGTACAATGGGGAGAACAGTTGGGGGATAAAAAAGCAAGTGCATAAACTGATGAACTGTGTAACTTGGGTTTAAAAGTTTATGTAGAAAGCCATTACTGAGAAGTAAAATGCACAGACAGCAGCTTATCTGGGCTAAACAGCATGAAGCCCAGAGTATTGACAAGTGTGACTTAGTTATGTTCTCAAATGAATCCAAATTTAATCTGCAAAAATTGATGGCAAACACTATGTTAAATTTAGAAAAGGCATGGCCTATAACAAGAACTGCTTGATGCAGACAATTAAGTTTTCAATGAGTCAAATAGTCTGGGGATAAGAGAAAGTAAAGATACACTGAGTTTGGTGTAAGTTTTTTATTTTTGCTAGTGTTTCGTTTGCCTGATGTCAACAAACATAAGTTTGTTGTCATCAGGCAAACAAAACTAAAATTAGATTACAGTATTCTAATGTAAGTGGAACACACTTTTTTTTATAATTTTTTAATTTTAAATAATACCATTATGAATGAGCTACAAAGTTCAGTTTCATTAGATATTGTGATATCTTGCAGTGTATGTTTGGATATAGACCCACATTAAAGGTGTGATAGCAGACATCGTTATATAGGACAACCTACATGATGGGTAGGTCAAATTGGGAATGTTGCACGACTTCAAGGTTGTTATTAGGAGAGATTCCTGTATAAACANAGTATTTAAACGAAGCTTAATTTTCTAATTTTTAACGATACAATAGCGACGATTATTATTTTAAAAAATTTTTGTTAGGCTTAACATCGATGAAAATTCAACGCAAAGTAGGTTAATAGCGATATAATAATATACTAATTACATGAGATATACTAATATACTATACTAATAATGCATTTTTTCATATTTTTCGGTTATCCGTTTTTTCAGTTATCTGACCAACCCCAGTCCCCAATTGAGTCAGATAATCGATGCTCTACTGTAATTCTTACAGCTTAACTTGTATAATTAGTCATTGCATACTTGGTGTATAAATGTCATGATTTTCAATTGTTATATATTATGTAGCATAGAATCTTCAACAGCTATTTTTTGTTATATTTTTTATAATGAACATTGTGAGCTTTATACTGTAGGAAACTATTATAACCTGGTAAGTTAACAGAAATATGCATAGAAATTAAGACAGATGATTAATGGCTGTTTTAATGGATATTAAAATGTAATTGTATACTTAATTAATGTAATTATGTGCATATTTGATTGGTATAGATAGATAAATCTGTTAAATAAAGATCATGATAATTTTTAATTATCCTAGAATTTGCTGCCAGTGTTATAATTGTTCAGCCTTTTGTACTTAATGATAATTTATCAATTCCTAGTATATAAGTTACAAAAAAAGGAAATTTTACTTTAATCTAAATCTATTTTATCAGAATTAATTTTATTTTCATCAAGAATAAATTCTTGAAATATATTTTTGACAATTTTTAACTAAATTTGACTATGAAGAAGTTACTTTTATATATAGTGTAGTTTTAAATTACTTTAATTTTTATAAAGTCTTTATATATATATACAATATAGTACATACATACAAAACAAAAAAATATACTGTCTTTTGCTGTTAGATTGAATTATTTTCTTATTTTTATTCAGATTATTGGTATACTGTATATCACCACTATATTATACATATGTATAGTACATAGGTAAATGAATATGTTTATGTATCTTTCAATTATAAGTTACACATACTAAGAAATAATGATTGTCAACTATAAAAAAGTTTACATTGTCTGAAAATTGTGATAAAAATTTTATAAAGAAGTTTAGGGAAAGTGAAATTTTTGCTTTTGTCGTCTGTAATTAAATGATATGTAAAGTAAAATTTTATTCATACTTATACAAATATACAGTAGTGGATGTAGGAATTGAAGTACCCATAAAAACTTATACAAGTTTTTTTTATCACTTTGCTGCTGACCTGCAAGAAACTGTGAAGATCGATCATCCATGATATCATAAACATAAGAACACTTTTCACTGTTCGACAAAGCCTAATGCAGCAATGTTTTTGATGATTGTATCATTCATTGCTGTAGGAATTAGTGTGAAGGTGCTATACTTTTATAAGCAAATAGAAGGTTTTCAATAGTTAACACTTTGTAAAAGTCTGTAATTGTTGTCTTGAATACTGAAAGTTTATCCTGGCATGAAATATCACAGAGTGCACATAATCATCATTCAACAAATGTGTGTTGTTGCAAAGCAGATATGAACAGACAATATTGAAAGAAAAGTTGGATTGAGAGGTGATAATATAAGTTCACTATGCCAGGATAGGATGCTGAAGCATTTTATTTTTCAAGAATGTACTACTAGTTCTTCTGAAATGAAAGTACAATGGGGAGAACAGTTGGGGGATAAAAAAGCAAGTGCATAAACTGATGAACTGTGTAACTTGGGTTTAAAAGTTTATGTAGAAAGCCATTACTGAGAAGTAAAATGCACAGACAGCAGCTTATCTGGGCTAAACAGCATGAAGCCCAGAGTATTGACAAGTGTGACTTAGTTATGTTCTCAAATGAATCCAAATTTAATCTGCAAAAATTGATGGCAAACACTATGTTAAATTTAGAAAAGGCATGGCCTATAACAAGAACTGCTTGATGCAGACAATTAAGTTTTCAATGAGTCAAATAGTCTGGGGATAAGAGAAAGTAAAGATACACTGAGTTTGGTGTAAGTTTTTTATTTTTGCTAGTGTTTCGTTTGCCTGATGTCAACAAACATAAGTTTGTTGTCATCAGGCAAACAAAACTAAAATTAGATTACAGTATTCTAATGTAAGTGGAACACACTTTTTTTTATAATTTTTTAATTTTAAATAATACCATTATGAATGAGCTACAAAGTTCAGTTTCATTAGATATTGTGATATCTTGCAGTGTATGTTTGGATATAGACCCACATTAAAGGTGTGATAGCAGACATCGTTATATAGGACAACCTACATGATGGGTAGGTCAAATTGGGAATGTTGCACGACTTCAAGGTTGTTATTAGGAGAGATTCCTGTATAAACATGAGTTATTTGTTACCTCAGCATCTCGGTAGCATTGTTTAAGCCCATGACGGTTTATAATTCTGTTTGAGCACCTTTTTTGCAAGCTCCATGGTACACTTTCCTTTTGCCATGTCATCATGGTGTTCAGCTAGGCAGCTAGCAAGCATTTGTGTTGTGATTCCAACGTACTTTGTGTTTACCCCCGTTATGGGATTCTCCAATGGTACAACATAGACATCCGATTTTTCAAAGGTGGAGAATTTATCCCGATTGTTGCAGATGAGTCTGCACAAATTCGGTAGTGGAGATAGGGACAGGAGAAAGTTATGTTGCCTGAATATACGGCAAATGTGTATGGAAAGGGGTCCAAGGTATGATAATGGCAGTTGAACTACTGACACCTTACTCTTGATGTATAATGTTGTATTTTGAAATATAGATTCCCTAACTATGTTCACGCATGTATGTAACTATGTTATATACATGCGTGAACTTAGCACATAAAAAACCAGCTGTGCATACTGCCAAACTGATGATGTTTAACTCAATGTTTACAAGCACTTGATGGTAATAAGAACACTCTTCTAATGAGGGCAGCGATAGTGGCATTCACATATTGCAAAGATTGATAAGCGTCCACTGGGATGATATGATATTCTATATTACTATTCTCCGGTGTTGTGATAAGGATGTGTAGTTTTTTAGATACATACCACTCTGAGATTTGGGTGACATAACCAGCAACACATCTGCACAGTCACAATAATTACATATAAAACCAATACATTATATTGATTTGGTTTTATGTGTAATTATTGAGAGATCATTTACAGTATTGCAATTTTATGACTTATGTTTTATAAATTGTATGTTTTAAAATAATTATTTATTGTTTAATTTCAAATAAGACTCATTAAGTATTTACTTTATTCTACTTTAATCTCTCTTACTCTATTTTTTTTGTAATTTTTATGTACACAAGCCTCTTAAAATTCATAATATGGTGAATAAATCTTATTTATATAAGACTTACTTGTTTTTTATGAACCTTTCATGTGTATTTATTTTCTTGGTCAAACTATAAAATATAATGAACTGAAGAAATTTTTAAAGTTGAAAAAGATGTTTATCTTTTGAGCTATAATCAAGTCTTGTAGTATTGAGAAGGTTGGTTGTATGTGTGTTGAATTTATAGCATTGTTCTTTAGTTAATTATAATAGAATTTATGATATTTAACTCCTTTACAGTTTCTTTCTGAATTGTATATCACAATAAGAAAAATTGAGGGAATATAAAAGAATTTCCACTTTCCAAATAGAAGTACTTAATGTCATTTATGATGCTTACGACAGTGCATTAGTTCAGTAAATATTAAAGTTGTAATTATTCATGGTTTTATTTGTGAGAACTGTTCTAAAAAATAAAAAGAGTACTAAGGAAAATTTGATGTAATTAAACTGTGAGGATAAAAGGATATTTCCTTTGTTTGGTCTGAAGCAACATGAATGTTCAAAAATTATCATGATACAGACTCATTTAGTGATACAGCTTTATTTGGTGCAAGTGCAGATACACTTCTATAATTCTGTATATATGTATTCACTAAATGAAATTGCAGTTTAACAAAGAAATGAGATTGCAGATTTCAGTTATCATTACGAGATCAGTTATTATTAAAAATTTCATACATACTAAAGTATTTTATTTTAATATTCACATTTCAGATGCAATAGTTAAACATATATAAATTTTTTATTAGTAAATTTACTCAATAAAGCATTATTTGTAAGTTTATGTATGTCAAATGTAAAAAAACATTACATTTTTCATGACTAAGAGGAGAACACAATACACATCAGCCATTCTGAATGATCCTGGTTCAAGTCTGGATAAGAATCTCATCAGACCCATATGTATTAAACCTCAACTCTCACTACCTGTCAGTCCCATTATAGACCTAGTTAAATTCATAATGTGCCAGTTAAGATCCTCTTAAATCCAAAATCAAAGGAAATGAGAGAAAATAATGTTATATACTTATTTAACCATCTAAAAGAAGTTTTTGGACTAATAAACAAATTGTTATGTCCTTCAAATAAATAAAAATTATTAAACTACAACCATTTTATATTTGCAGATTTACTGATACTTTTTTGAATTATTTAAACAAACCAAAAATTATCAAGTATTTTTAAAAACATTATTTAAAACATTTTCAATACTAAGAGTAATGCCTTGAATACTACAAGCACTCACTAATTTTTGGTTTCTTTAGGTAATCCGAGAAATAGTATTATCAATGAAGCTATAAATACAGGGTATTGAACTTTTTGGCAAGGTTACGTGCTTTTTTATTATTATAATGAATACTAAATTTTATAAATAAATAAAAAACATAAAAAATTAAGGTTAGTTCTATTATTCTTTACCAGAGTAATTAACATTAAACTGTGATATTTACTGAATATGCAAGTGTTGTTACAGATACTGGAAATTAGTTTCTGTTTAATTGGAAAAAACATAGAAATATTAAATCTGTTTTTGTGTTATGCGTACAATATATAGTAACCGAAACCTGGATCAGTTGGCAAAGTTTTTTTTTTAATATTATATTCAGGAGCATTGATTAATGAGGGACGTATCCCCTTCAATATTTTTATACTGGCAAGTTTTTCCACTTTCAAAGTATGTATGTATGTATGTTTATATTTTTATTTTATACCAAACTACAAAACAGGAGTAGAAATAAGTATACAGTGCACATATTTTATTATTATTATATATATCCATCCATCCATTCAAAACTCAACAATGAGAAATTTTTCTTACTCATTTTATATATAAAAAACAATTTGAATTAACATATGCTGAAGTATAAAAATTTGTGTGAATGTCATTAATAATCCTATTCTGGCTACTGCTCCCTCAACAAGTGAAAGTAAATAGAGGTTTCATGTTAGTTTGTCTCCCATTTCCCTCACCTAGTCCCAGTAAACTTGACTCGGACTGGTCCAACTCCCAGTGTGTATCTGCATGCAGATTGACACCAATGACTATATTAAAGATGATGTATTTTTTTAGGCCAAAATTAGATGCTTGATTAAATTATTTTTAGGCTTTTGATGTATGCCTACTCTTGCATTATAATAGTCATCCATTATTTCTACTTGGTACAATGATTTCTTATTGTTACAAAATAAAGTTTAATTATTGTCAAAAAAACAGATTTTTTTACACTATCATTTTCATTACTTTGCATGTAATGAATGCTGTTTGTGTGAAAGGTAAAGAATGGAAGAAAACATTAATATTTATTTTATTTATTTGCTTGTGATATGGGTGATGTTTCAAAGACAATATATGCTGTCTCCTATATAACAAAGAATCAACATACCCATTAAAATATACAGCAATCTTTCCAAATGAACAAGAATATCATACTAGCAGTTAGGAGTGAAATGCATTAGCGTAAAGAAACTGTTGACAACTTAATATTTTAATTAAATGAAACTGAAAACTCATTCATTGACTTCTATAGGATGTTATGGAGAGAAAACTTAAATAAAATTTCTATTGATAAATATTTGATAGAAGTTTTTTTAAGCTTTACAGCATGCTATTTTCAAGTGTTAGTCAAAGATTCCAAAAAAGTGTTGATTTAGAAAAGATTATTTAAAAAAAAAAGTAGCGAGAGAAACCTTAAATGATGTAACAAAGTATCATCTTATCTTACAAAATAAATACTTATATATTTTTTTCTTTTAGGATAATTTTTAGATTTATAAATTAAGTTTTTAAACCGTAACAATCTCTCAACTATCAGTTTGCTGTTAAATTATCATTACAGTTCTGTTATAGATTATATAATTTCTTACTAATTATCGATAACAGTATTAATAAAAAAAATGCAATATATATCAGTGAACTCTGAATAAATTGTAAGTAATCTGTTTTTAGATCAAAATTGCAATTTAGCTACGTTGTTATAATTAGTTTGTGACAGGAATTTATATAAGTTTGTGTAGTTACATTCATCAAATTGTAAATATTTTACATACATTAGCGGAGATTAGATAGTTGAAATTATAACTAATTTTTAATTCTTCCCATATAAAAAATTTTTTTTATAGATATTAGGAATATTTAAAATTACTGTTAGTAACAAAAAAATGAAGTTTAAGCTGGTTTGTGTTGAAAAAACAAGTTTTCTCTAGGTTTTCTATTCACTATTTTTTCAGATATTGTAAGAAATGCTTGGAAAATGTGAATTGCTTTACAATATTTGAAGTATTTTTATTTTTCAGTGTAATTGTCTAGATAGATGTTATGAGAGATGATTGCTCAGTTTGTGCTTTTTTGTACAGTTAAATTATTTGATTTCCTAAATTTAAATGTAAGTACATTTGCGAATTGAAAGAGTAGAAAGCTTTCAACTTTTACATGTGTAACAGGAATGTTAAATTGATTGATAACACTAATGATACAATTCCAGAAGAGTTTACACTAAATGTATTAAAAGAATTTTTTCAACATCTAGATAGTTTTTTTTTTTAACTGGAATATGAAATATGTTTCGACCTTGAGAAATAATTGATCATAGTACAAGCTGTATTTTTAGTAGTCAATGGAAAATCCCTTGCAAGTTTATGAGTTGCCCGAACTGCAATTTATCATTTTTGTTTAATTTTGATTGAAATTTATTGATTAAAGGATATCTGGAGATATACTGCATAAAATTTCTGTGAATTCTGGAAAATTTATTAATTTTCACATTTCAAAATCCACAAAAGTTACACTATTAAATGGACACTATTAAAATTATATTCGATGATCGATTTAATTAACTTAGAAATTAGCTACTACATAAAATTTTTTGTGTGTTTATATGAAATGTTGATCAAGGAACAATGTGAATCTTTTTTAAAAATGTGATGAAACCAGTTATGCTTTTTTTAAATTAATTTATGTAAAAAGAAAAAAAAGAGGAAAATGTCTTTCATAATGTCACTCAAATAAGGAAATTTGTAGATTTTGAAATACTTAAACACTACAGGAAAACTAATTAAAATTTATGTAATTCTGATTTACATGTTTAGATTTTTATAATCTACAGAATTTAAATACATAGAAGAATTTATTTTAAGTATATACTGTTTATAAATATATATATATATATAAAAAAAAGGTCAACATCATCAATAAATCAGTAATAATCTTACTATTTATTGATCATTTTAAAATAAAGAAATAAATTCAATATAGAAATTTAGTTTGTTTTTGACTTATTTAATCACAATCAGATTTTTATCATTATATATAAATAGAAATTTTCTGTAAATAATGTATAAAATGCTAGTTACTTAATTAATAAAACTTGAACTTTATGTTGTGTGTAGTAAAGGAAAGTTAATGCTAAATTCTTACAGTAAGGCTTTTCTGATGTGTTGGAGTCTGGAAAATATAATTTTATATAAATAGTAATTAAACTTATTTGTTTTGGTACTGTGTGTGACATTTTGCAATTTTTAAAGCAGTTAATGTATTTTTTTAGAGCAATTTCGTGGCTGGTTGTAGAAAATGTGCATGTATTAAATTGTCATTTACACTGATAAAAAATACTACAAAAGGAAGATAAAATCTCTTTTAGACCCATCACTATATTTTCAGCCATGCTAAAAGTATTTGAGATCAGTTTATATCAAAAAATGTATCTGCCAATAACCTCTAAACTATATCCCATTCAACTTTGTGGAATCTATCGTCATTCAACACAGGCTAATGTTCTCAAAACTATCTTTACAGTTCATGAAAACTTTGAAAACAGAAATAAACAAGATGGATGTTTTTTTATCTCACAGGCTTTTGACTCCACACTCCCTAACATCCTTTTACATGTTTTACATGATTATTTTGATATCAACTCGGCTTTCCACTCATGGATAAACTACTACTGTTTATCAAGACTTTGTAATGTAACTAAATGTCCTTTAATTCATAAATTTTTTCCCCAATAAGTGGCATTTACAAGGATCAATATTAAGTGGGTTGTTATTTTTTGTTTATATTAATAATTTATTTACCAGCATTAATTCTAAAGTAAATGCTTATGCTGCTGATATTAAACCTTACAACCATGACCCTAATCTCTTACAAAATCTTAACACCTTATCTATTGCTTTCAACAATGTACACCTAAGAATTAATATTCATTAAACTGTTGCATCTTTTCTTTAGTTCACAATCTGTCTCTTTCTCCTTTTAAAATCTATACACAAACTATAAAATATATAAATTCATTTAGTGATTTTAGGGATGGTTTTTGACAATAAACTGATCATTAAATGTCATGTCGAAAAGTTCGCTAAATCACTTACAATTCGTTGTGGCATTTCATTTCTTCGAGTTGATTTTAAGGTCTATTTTTTTCCAAATTTTCAGTTGGTAATTGATTACTGTTTATCGGTATGACAATGACTGCCCCTTCTCAACTCAACAAAGTTATAAGAGAAATAAATATAGTCTACCTTTTACTAAATAAATTTAGTAATACACCTTTCCCTCAGAACCTTAATGTTGCTAAGGTTAGACTTGGTTTACCTGATGTTAAAGAAAGAATTAAATACTTTGTGTTCTAACTGTTAATTATTATAATGAATTTTTAAAAATTATTGGTGTAAATTAAAAGTTTCATCTAGGCAAACTCATCCTGTAATTTGTTTACATAGTCCTTTCTACTATCTATCATTATCTCAAACATCATATTTTTTATCGCTGCATAGAACATATGTCTCCATTTGAAAATTATCTCTATCTTAATTTTACAAAAGTACAAATGAATTTGTCAATGTGTTTTTATATAATGTGTAATTAATCTTTTTTATGTAATATTGTCATATTTTATTGTTTACATCTTTTTATGTACTTTTGTTTTATTTTTACGTTTTTAAATGTTTAAGCATGTGCATCTTATAATATAATCGAGATGGGTTATGATGATATTGTTATCGTTATTATTTCACTGTTAAATTTCTCTAATTACGAAAATTTCCCAAATGCAGAAAGAAATGCATCAGTGGAATCAGATGTACTGTTTCTTATGTGACAAAGTTTGTTTTTGAATTTTTTTTTCATGTGCACGTATTTAAGAAAAGTTAATATTAATGCTAGATATATGATGATAAATCTTATATCAAATATACTAATATATTGAAATTACATTTTATTGGAATTCACTCATAAGTTAAGTTCTCCCAGAATCTGATAGTTACTTTTTGCTTACCTTGTTATCTCTTACATTGTTTTTAAAACTTCCTGAAGAAGAAAACTAATATGTAAGCTATGCTTAACTTAAGGTTTTTATTTATTTGATTTAAATTAGAGAAGTTAGGGATATGCATTTTAGGCTTTTATAAAGGGCTAAAGAATGGACTGAAAAGCCTGAAATACATATCCCTAACTCCTGTAATTTAAAAAATAAAAAAAAATCTTGAATTGAGTGTAGCTTCCTGAACAAAAGAATTAATATAAGTTCTCTAAAACATTGATAATTTCTTCTTATGTTTGGAAATCGATAATAGCAATTAAGAAAGCCAAAAAATGTTTGTTCGAAAAAATGCAATGTATTAAAAGTTACGCATGATTTTGAACTTCTGATGAGCTTTCATGCATTAAATTTTAATATTATAATTAATAATAGTTTTCCCTTCTCATAGTATATGTGTTCATATTAAAGAATGTTTTCCTTGTTTTAATATATTAATTTGAGATTGTGTTGTAATTAGTAAAAGAAAAAAGTTTTTTTTTAATGTTCTATGTTTTATACAAGACTGAAGCAATGAAAGGTTTTTTTTAAGAGTTTGTGAGAATTAAACTAAGTCAAAGGTGTAATGTAGATATCATGGTTTTTTTTCATTTGCTTTACATTTTTCTTGTATTCAAAATATTTTTTAATAAGTACATTAAATTCATTGTTATAAAAAGTAGGAAGAAATTGCTTCTTCCTACTTTTCCCATGCTGTTCCAATATTTAATGTATAAGTAAAATATCTTCTAAACTATTTTAAAAAGTTTTATATGATCGTTGAATAATGATATGAAATAAACACAGTGAGCAGTAAATCATGCTAATATAAAGTAACAAAATAATTCATAATTAAAATTTCTCACTCATAACACGATTAAAGGGGTCCAGGAAAGCTTTTTTTTAATTGGTAAGAAGTGTTCTTGAACACTTCAAAAATTTAAGTTTTAAATTTAGTGAATAAACTTAACAAAAAATCTGAATGAAGGTGGTGTTCTTTTTTTTTGGTTTTAAAGGCCTGATGAAATGTTAGTGTTCTTGAACATTATTTTTACCATGACATTCAGTTGGTCTGCAAATGGAAAATAACTGTTCCAAAAAAATTTCTAATCAAGTAAAAAGCTTTCCACATGGATCCTTTATGTTACAAATGAGTAGTTTTATTTTTTAAACTATTAAATGGAGTCATTTAACAAGGTCTTGTGTTTGTATCATAATGCGTAATATTTGCTTACAGAAAGTAAATTTATTTGAATAACAATAAAACTGGTTTATTTACAGTTATGCATTATTATTGAACTAGTTTAACACAAATATATTTTAAAACGGTTTAGGATAAATAACAGCTTATTGTTTCTACGTATAATGGTCTTCCTACTATTAAGGATTTATAATAAATTAAGTGGACTATAATTATTTTCACTTTAGGATGTTCAGTTCAAAAGTTCAGGTGGATATATGGATATGCATGCTTAAACAATCTATTACTATTTTTGTAGTCATATTAACACATTTACTTCTTCAAAGTTATTCCTTTTTACTGGTTTTGGTGTGTGTTTTCATTTTTATGAAATTAAAAGTAAATTCTGCTTTTGTATTTTTGAAGTATTGCTTTTTATTTAATCAAGGTCATGTGTTTAAATTTTTTGACAAAATTTATGATTAAAAAATTTCCAATTTGAATTAACAATTCCTTTTTCATTGTTTTGCAGTTAAAAAAAACAAAGTTCTTTGATTATTATGTGAAAAATACATGAGAATATATTAAAGAAGGGCAGATAATCTTTTAAAAATGTTTTACTTTGAATTATTTTAAATATACCAAGAGATTTTTTTATCATTGATGTTCAGATAACCAAGCTCTACGGAATATAATAGACAGTAATGGACAAATTCAACATATAATGGCATATCTGAAAATGATAAACTTATTTACAGAACTGTAGGACATACAACAGAGCAACTATGACATATTAAAAGACCCTAAAGGATATAAAAGACTGTTGCCCAGATATGGCACTCTTTGGCCTACTTAGACCTTTGTGCACAAAATCCCAAATCCAATCACTGATGTGGTAATTAAACATCGCAGGATTTTTTTTAGATTTATTAATTTAACTAGTTATATGAGGACTGATTGGTAAATAGATCTCAATATTTATAAAATTAGTTTGGTAAGAGATTGACTAGTTTAACCAGAGATTTTAAAACTTGATTGCTTGCTGGTCTCTCAATTAGTTATGTTCTTCATAACTTAGTATAAAGTTTTATTGAGAACAAATCATACAAGAACACTCCTTTTGATGGAAAAAAGTTTTTAAGTGTTTGTTGAAAGGAAGGAAGATGGGATAGACACTGATAGAGTAGCAGTGTCTATCTTTCCCACCTTCTTTCCAACACTGGCATTCCATATTAGACTCTCCATGTCTGAAGATGTCCTGTTAATCAAGTTAAAAATATTAGCATTATTTAATCTTCACCTATTGTTAAAGGTGCATTAAGTCAGCTAACCACAGTGTGGTTAGTTTATCTTTATTTTAAATTTCTTTTTATACATTATATTTAGAGCTTTATGTATGATTTCTAGAAGAATTGTTATAATTTCTTGCAGCAAAGATTCAGTACAAAATTTATTAACAATTTATTTATTTGTTTTTTCAGCAAGCTCGACCACCCTATAATGCCAAGACTCGAACATCTTGTGCAACTGTGTCCTCTGGTGGCACCCCCACTGCCAACCCATATCGAACTCAAGGGTGCTTAAATCCATATATAACTCGTTACCCTACTCCATTGGCTGCACCACCATATGGAAGTTATCCTCAACCTGCTGTAAGTAATCTTATGTTACCTATTAGTAAAGTTACATTGATGATGATAAAGTTCACATTATGTTAGTTTGGTATGAATAAAATTTATATGACTTACATGATCTAAGAAACAATATTATAATTATTAGAGAGTTAACTGATCTGAAAAATATATTGAATTATGGATAAACGATTTCTGTTATACTCCTCATAGTGTTCTGGTTATTAATATTTATGTATTGTGTGCTTTAAGTTTGTTTTGGTTTTCTCATCTCATTAATATCCATATAGCTCAATAACACTTACACATTTATTACTGTAATTTGTGTATATTTATCTTATTTTTTAAAATATAAGAATCTTTAACAAACTATAACAAAACTATAATTGTAAGTATCTGTCCTTGTTAAAAGTTACTATTGCCATTCCTGTAAGTCAATGGTTGACCTTTCTATAATAAAATAGTTATTGAAAAATAAAATTAAGCTATTAACAGATTATATAATATTCAGACATGAAATTCCAGTTTTGTCAAATGTCGTCGGTTGCAATTTTTTATGTTAATTATGCAATACTATTCAAAATTTATATTCTTTGGAAATTGTTTTGAATGTAAAATATTTTAAAAACTAGTTTTGAATTCTATTCTAGCACATGTATTAAGTATATTCAGAATATACTTAATACATATAATTTATATTTTCTGTTTTTTTTAAAGTGTTACGTTTTTACTTTCCTGGCTGTTATATACAACAGAGGAAAGTGTGGTGATTGGGCATAAAATGACTCTTTTAATGATTTTTATGTTTTTGGACTCTGGACCTTGAAATGTCCAGAAATTCAAAAAAGTTGTGTTTTGTGGATGGGTGGGGGCACAATTTTGTTAACTCTCTTTGAAACTTAATAACTTCTGGGACTTTTGTCGAAAATTTCTGAAATTTTGCAGAGAGGTTTGTGTATTAGCTACATCAATGCTATTAACATTTGGTGGTTAAAGATTGAGGGGTAGAGAGAGAGAGAGAGACGTCATGTGTTATATCTCAAATGAGGTTGGACTTAATGAAGATTTTACTTGTTATTAGTCTTTATAATATATTATAAAATTCATTTTTGCCCTCAAAATTAAGCATTTTGTCATTTTATAATAAATAATAATACAAAAAATTTTTAATAAAACCTCATAAAAGATGATGCCTCACATTTAAGTTTTTTGCCGGGAAAGCTGCGCAACTTATTGCTGAATCTTTTGGATTTTACAGATAAACAGATGATTACAGACATAAATTTGATTTAATGGATTTTAATTAATCTATGTATAGAGATTTTCTCTTAATTATTTACAAAGATTTTTAAAATGTTTGTTTTTTTTTCTATCATGCTTACAAAATTATTTAGTTAAACCCATCAGGGAAATTCCTGTTTCTTACATAAGTCTATTGCTATCTTTAACTGTTTATCTATATTAGCATCTCTTATCTCTGTGAATTTGCTAACCACTCTCCTTCTTTATCAATCTTTCGTTATTGCATCTAATGGTCTTAACAAACTTTCTATGTTTCCTAGTCTCTCTCTCTGCAAAGGAAAGATGAACTTGGTAATATAAAAATATGTTCAGATTATTTGATACCATAAAAAGAGAATGATTAACATAGTAACCAATTAGAAAACTTATGATTTTATTGAGTTTTATATACATATTTGAGAGATATTTGCTCTGTGAACATTAAAATTGTTATTAAACAATAGTTTTATTATTCATAATAATGTAAAAGGATTTTAGAAAAAATATGTTTGAACTGTTTTTAGATTTGTGATTGTCTTCATGGAATATTTAACAGGATTTTTTTTTATTTTGAATAACTTCAATCTTAGTTTGACAAAATTAAATGCATGAAAAAGCTTGCATTATCATCGGTACAAGACAGTGTTTTCCAGAATAGCTGAAAATTACTTGAAAAATTGCTTTAATAAAGCCAGTATAGCTGATATTATCTTAAGTATTTGTTATGTAGATTAATTTTCAACATATAATGTTCGAATATAGTTTTATTTTACTGTGATACCTTAACTAAATCACAAAAAAATGTACATGAAATATAAAAGAGAAAACTATAGTTCTATACACAGTAATTTATAAAATGGCATAAAATATGACAAATGAATGGAATTATAAAAATTACAAAGTTTAGAAAGTTTTAGTAAGCTCTTTTAATGTATATTTTTTATTAATTTATTAAACTTTTTCAATTTTTTTTTTTCTGAGTCATCAAGCATTTAAGGATTTAGTAACATTTATGGATGCTAACATATTCTTTCTCATCTGTTGTTGTGATAATAGTCATTAAGTAAAACTCCCTTTAGAATTAGCTTAATTCATATTTACATTATTTTTCTTATAACCAAAATTAAATTATTTTTTTTATTGAAATATTTATAATACTGTAGAATATATAAAAGTTTTCTTCATTAAGTTTCAGAAAAAAATTTAATCATTTGTAACAGGTAAAAACACCTCTAACACTGCTTTTATAACTAAAGCAGTGTAGTGGTCTAACTTATATAAACTTTGTATACCAAAGATTAAAATACTAAAGATGCATGCAACAGCATGAAATAGTGTTAGATGAATTCATTTCTTTATTCTAAAAGCAATATTTATAGAGATATTGAATTGCCATTAACAGCTTTCTGTGTAGCATATATATACATCAAATTTGTCAGAAAATCTCAATTTACCATGAAAAATTAATTCATGGGTTGGTCCTGACAATGTGGTCTATAATGGAGAGAGAGAATTTTACATAGCTACTGACTAAACAAATGAAACTCTGTGCATTCCCACATTCATAATACTAACATGGAATGGCATTAATATTCTGGGATTCATAAGGAAAGCCTTAAAATTAGTCTATGATTAATACAAGAAACAGAAAAAAAGATGAAAGAATAGTTTTTGATGTATTATTCAGAAGTAAATTACTTTAAAATTATATAGTAGAATGCATGATTTATGGCAGGATTACTTCAAAGTTGTTTAGTTATTTTTTTGATATTACCATTTTAAAGTTTTATTTTCAGTTATTAACTACAGAAAATACTTATTTATTTACTTTTGATTCTCAGACATTGCATGGTAACTTTAAAATGATTTTCAAATTTATAGCCAAAGCTGTTATCGTAGTAAATGAACATTGTAATTAGGTTATATTTTTGTGTTTATTATTAATGCTGCTTTGATGTTACTGTTATATACTGTTGATATATTTGTTTATCCTAAAAATCAATGGTGATGCTTGAGAGAGAAACGCTCCTAAGCAATCATAATTCGTAAAGTACAAAAGAAATATCAGATAAAAACAGCTTTAAAAATGATTGGTATATTTTGGTGATGCTTGCTTATAACTAGTTTGGTAAGGAAATTATATTATAAATGAAATTTTATATTACATTAATATATATATAAACTTTTCCTACTCTAAAAATTCTTTTATTATGGATTAGTTAGGTTCAGGTGCATTTAGACTACTGATTCTACTTGCACAATAACAATAACTCTCATTAGCAAAATATTTGTCTGAAACACTGTGTGTGTGTGTGTGTGTGTGTGTGTGTGTGTGTTTCCTTTTTTGAGAATAATTTTCTCCATTTCCTTCATTAAATTGATCCTAATTTGCTTTTTGTTCATTCTATCCATTTGATAATTCCTCCTCCTTTCTGTCAAAAGTGTTACTCCAACTGATACAGTTTTATTTGATTAAACTTTGATTTTAAAATTTGTGTATTCACCTAAATATAGTTAGATAAGATTTGATAAAACTGTTGAAAGTTGGGTAAGGTTACAAATTATTTTGCTTAGAGTATTTAAAATTCTTTCAAAACTTTTTTTAAACAATAAACAAGTTTTAGAATATACTTTATATAAATTTATATGTATTAATAATTGTTCATTAATTAATAGAAGCAGTTATACATATCATCTATCATGTTTATGTGCCAAATCAATTTAGATCTTAAAACATGAAAATTTACTTTGTTAGAGCTCACTCTAAATATCACTTTTACCAAGCACTTTTGGGCTTGTAGCTTAGAAAAACTATTTAGCATAATTTTCAACAAAGCATATTTTTGTTATGTTTTAAAGGAATTAGGATTCTCTGACGTTTAGTATGAATTGCACACATGCAATTCATACTTTCGGAAAATCTTGTACAGCAGCATTAAAAAACTTTAATAAACTAACATTTTGAATCATATTCATTGACATTTATTAATGTTTTTATTTTTCATTTGAGGTTTTCTGACATTTACTATCTATTAAAGCAGTTATTTAGTGTTTGCAATTCATTTTAGTATGATGTAAATGCATGTAATTATTTATTAATTTTATTGAATATTCTTATGAATAGCTAAAATATTTCATCATGCTTTTGTGATTTTCTAAGAAATAATGAAATAATATTTTGTAAACACTCTTCATAATGTTTGGATTTGTTTACATGAAGACAATTAAATTATATTTTTATACATCAGTATTATATGTAATGTTATGAAATTTGTTCTGATTGATTTTATCATTGGCTATTACTTGCTAGCGTAATTATTCATATTTGAATGATCAAATAAATCCCAAATCTTAAAATTTGGCATTTGAAGCAAAACTAGTTATTAATACTTTTGACAGAGGAAGAGTCCATCATCATCTTCATTAGTTGATAATGACTTCCTTCAGAGATAAATTCTTTCATCTCTTATCAAAACAATATTTGTGCAATTAAGGTTACTAAAATTTTGAACATTAACTTGATGTTTTTCAAATTATAGTCTCACAATTTTAACAAAAAAATAATAATTTTCAATGCTTTAATACTGTACTCATGAGAAATAATAGAATTTGTTAAATTATTGTTCTGTAGATTTACTTTTTGACATTTAACCTTCCGTTACCCACATAGTGTCTGTCAAATAACACGACCTCTAATTTTCTCTAATTTTAAATTATGCAAGCATGAAGAGTACTGCACTTAAATACTTCATGCAGTGATAACTAAATATATCTGGAGCATTTAATATTAGTTTGAGTCATTATAACAATTTATGCAACTTTATCTGAGGAGTATATGTTAAATCTTCTGTGGGTACCTTATAATGTCAGTGTACTTTAATTCATTCGATTTTATTTTTTACATAAACATTTTAATGTGAAACTTTTTCATCTATTCTTTTGTGTCTTGCGGGACTTGAATGTTGTATACTTCTAAAAAAATAAAAAACTTAACCAACACCTTAATATTCGCTGAGAGATTTTTTTCATTATAACAAAACATTTTCGATCTATTCTACGTTGTATACTTCTCTCAAAAAAAATGTTTCTAAAAGTTATTTCTGTATCATTAATTAATTTTTGGTATTAGGAACAAAATAGTGTAAGCTAGCAATGGAAAAAATTGAAATATGTTCAGTTAGGTTTTGAAATTAATATGTATATTCTTGTTCTGATGTCACATGTTTGAGGTGAACATTATGAAAATTTTATATTTCTAGAATACTTACTAATTGCACTTGCAATTTTTGCAAAAGCGATTTTTTTTTTCAAGTAATTCGGTTAAATTAATAATTTTGTAAATAAATTTAAATTTCTAGTAATATTTTTTACTAGTTTTTAGGTAGAAAAATTCTTTGAAAAATATAAAGATAAATAAATATTACTTTAAATCAGTCGCGAGCAACTCGTAGCCTGCATGGTCATGATATGCATCCTCCATGGTTTTGGCAACATAGTAATATATAAATAAATAAAATTATGTTTTTTGCTTCATGTTATGTAACCCTAATTAAGCTGATATGTATAATGAAGAACATTCAAACTAAACTTGAGCAATGAAAAGATGAGAATAAACTATCTATTACTAGTTTTTATATCCTTAGCATATATCATTTTAGTACATAGCATATTGATAGTTCAGAGTAGGTTTGTATTTGGCATGCTTTAATCCTATGACTCTGTAAGGAAAAATGCACGTCATCTGTTGAAGCCTACAAAGTTCTCTTGTGGGTCACACCCAGAAAAAGTTTTGCTTGTCACAATATTAAATTATTCCTGTTTTCGGTTACAAAATTATTTATTTTTTTTGGCAGATTTTTAGCAGATGCTCCAGTTACAGAACTAAGTGCAGATAAGAAGTTAGCATATTCTTTATCAACTAGTAGCCCGGGACGACCACTAGTGGGTGTTCTTTACAAATTCCCATGAGGCACGGTTTCTTTGACTTTTTTGTTCTTATCAATATGCTCTACAGCTCTGTTAAAGTCCCAATCCCCATTGTACAGATATAGATTTCTACCTAGATTAAACTTTCTATAAATACTTTAAAATAGTTTAATTTGTTTATTTACCTTTGCTTGTAAACCTCAATTTTAAATGTATCCGCCATTTCAACAAATTTCTCGTGAGTCAATGTGCGGCGTTCACTGACTTGTGAGTCATGGGATGTTGTAAATATGCTGCGCAAGGTTAATCACAGCATATAATAAGGCAAGGCTAGGCATATAATAATTATTTATACCGTTCCTTGGTATAAATAATAAATTAGTATCAATAATAAATTCCTATTACAAATAAAAATAATTTATTGTTAATTTAAAATCATCTCTAGGACACCTCTAGTGTCTGTTTTTGGCATACTGTTACGCAGACAGACACATGTTCAATGGGGTTATCTTTATCAATATAGCACAAAGCAAGCTTATGCAGCAATAAATTTTTTTTTTATAGACATTTTACAGCATCATTTAGTAATTTATAACAATTCAAATAATTTTACTTACATTCCTGTTTCCTTTTATGTAATCAAAGGCAGAGTTGAGTTTAGACAATTTACATCTGTAAATTATTTTCTGATCTTTGTGCTGTTTGGCTTCCTACACAAACTTAAAAACATTTTTGTATTTAGTTTTCTATCTTTCTTCAACTTGAAATGTATAAAATGAAAAATTTTAAATTGAAGGCAATGACAATGTTTGAAAAAGTCAACAGTAGTTTTACAAAATTTGGCTGTATTTGTTAAATTGTGTTAGTTCTGTGGTCTTAATTTGTAATTTTGATGTATTTTAACAAATGAAATTTAATTTGCATAACCCATGACCTTTTTTTTTTACCATTTCTGTCAAATTGTCATTGAGAGAACTTTTCTTACCTTTTGTGAATTTGCCGAAGCCCACAATAAAGTGGCTATGTTGTGAGAGATGAAACCTGATTTGTTAGTCAAACCACCCATGAAAATTTCTGGCAATTCCCTTCATCATGACTTTCTTGGAACAGAATATTAATGTCTTGATTTTCTTGGTTATCCCATCCACCCATCTGTAGTTAATACTTGCCCAATTCATATTTACTTATTCATGAAATACTCCAGAAGTATAAAATACAGAGAGAAAAAAACTGGAAGAAAATTATTGAGTTGATTAATCAAGAGAGGTGGTATTAGATCATTATCAATATGTTAAATTCATCTGGAAATGCCTCATGTTAATGGTGGATAATTTTTTTTGTTACTTTTTCATAATTCTCACTGTCACGTAATATAAAAATTTACCATGAAAATTGTGCCTTGTGGTTATTGAGTAAATGTAAATACATTAAGTTAAATATGGCTTATCAGTTAAATTGTTGTTCCTTTTCTTTCTCCTTCAAATTTTGGCATTTTTATGGATATTGTTTAAATCTCTATATCATAATGTTTTATTGTGAGATCTGCTGAGAGAAAATTAGTATTTTTTTAATTTTATAATTTATTTTTCTTATTCCTATCATAGAACATAAATTTTATTTCATCATCGTTATTGTTGTTTTTCTGGTATCCCAGTATTTTGCCAGTTCAGCGAAGCCAAGTTTCTTCATTCCTTCATATCATTCCTAGCCTGAAATTTTTTAATTTCTTCCAATTTTCTGTATATTCTTTTATCTGTTCTCTATATCTTTTCTAACCTTCCTATTGGTCTTTTTTTCTTCTACTTCAGATCTCCCCCTAGAAAATTCGTGTTTGTTCATTCTTTCCATGTGACCAAACCACTTCATTCTATGATTCTCTGTTTTCTACATCTTCAGTTTTTCTTCACAGAAATGAATTATAAGAAATACTTTTGAAGAATTTAAATTGATTTCTACTTTATTAAGTATAAATGTACAAGAAGCCATTTAATTTTATAAATTTGCAAGTGTAGAATAGCTCAATAAAATTTTAACTATTTTTTTCTTTTTATAGCAAATTAAATGCAAATAATTTAATTTTTTTTTTTTGTTAGATATGAAGTTTTTGTAAGTAATTGTGATACAGTAAGCACCCACTTAACGTGGGGGATGCACTCCTAGACAACAAAGCGCTAAACAAAACACGTTAAATGAGGTCATTTTAACAGAGTAAATAGGGATAGGGGTACACGTGACCAAAAACAAAAAATTTTACTCTAATTTTGAATTATTTTTATATTAATTTGTATAATAATATATGTTAAATAGCACACAAACTTATGCACACAGAAATGTACAATAATATATTAATTAGTTCATTTTTTGTGACAAAGGTCCTGACTTTTCTGAAATTCTTGCAATATAGTCATGAAGTTTTATTTGTTGCTTTTTTCTTTTTTTAAGTAAATGTCGGTAGCAGATGATGTTTCCAAAATGCTTCGTTTTGCTTTTGCACTCCTTTCAAAATCTAGATCATTTGCTACAATATGATCAATGATTTCGGTTCTCTTACCAAATGTTTACTAAGGAAATCTGTAGAGAAATTTTTTGGGTTCTTCATTTTCAGAATCACTATTTTCCAGTTCTACATGGATTTCTTGTTCTGCCAGTTCTTGAAGGTTATTGTTGATAAGACACTCACCTGTGGTAACTCCTCAATAACCTGCTCATCTACATCTCCTCATTCTGCTGTATCGATTAGGTTGAGTTTGATCAACCTAACAATACAGTGATAGGCTCTTCTTGTTGAGAATTCTTGGATACCTTCAGCTGTAACTTCTTCCACACTTCGTTCGTGCATTTATCAGTTAATTCTTGCCAAGCAAAGCCAATATTGTCTATGGCATCCATGATGCTATATTTTTTCCAAAATTGCAACAAACAAACATAGATTTAAAGAAATTACACCCTTTTGCCACCTTTTTCTCATTGGTTCATGTTCGTAAATAATCTTATTATGTACGAATCAATAAAATGCCGCGATAATTTAAATCGGCATAAATTTTGAACTTTTTTTAGGCTTCAAATAGACTGCGTTATATCGAATCAGCGTTAAGCGGGGTCTTACTGTATTTCTTTGTGTTATGTGTTTACATTTTAACTAATATTGTGTAATATACAGTATAGGCTCTTTAATCTAGCTGTAACTTTACAGTACATTACTGATATATCTGATTCTTGTTAGAATAATTGAAATAATTAAAACTTCAGAATCTCATTTTAAAATTTATTTAGTTTCTACAAATGCTGCTATTGTTTTTTACATTATCTTTCCAATGAGACAACATTAATAAAAATTGCTATTTTTAAACATTTGCTTTTTAATACCATATGTTTAAAATAAAAGATTTTAAGCATCTGGTTCAGCACTTCTTTTATTTGAAACATTTATTTTTATACTTTTGTTATTTTTATATAGAAATTGAATATCTTAATTTAGAAAACGGTACAAAAATTGTCTGATCAAAGCCTAGAATAAAATTGCTTATTTACTTTCGCTTCATTTGTCAAAAATGGAATAAATATATTTTTGCTGTTGAAAATATTTAAAAATAATAATAGTCAGTTTTGAGTAAGATGAATTTGTTTGTTCCAAACAAAGTTTACTTTATTGAGGAATATCATAAATTTATTTATCTATGGAAATTGATAATTGCAGTTTGATGCTTTCCAACAAGTTTGCATTGATAAACTGAACAAACTAAAAGTTAATCAAAAATGAATTGTGTAACATCAGTTTTATCATACGTGTAATAACATAGATGTGTAACACATTTAATTGCTTCTGAACTAGTAACTAACAGAATACATTTTAATTTACTAACAAGTTCATCACTATTTACTTTATAAATTACGATATTTTACAGCAGGTTTTCAGTTGTTAATTCTTTAGAGAAATATAAGTTACCGTTAACATTAGTGTAGTCACCTAGTGCGATTTTGCAAAGTTGCAATTGCTTCTTGCATAAGTCAGTCCCATTTCCCAGTAGTTGCTGAATAAATAATATTGTATATCACCAAAAAGTTTTGGTTTATTAAAACAGTTAACATTGGTTTTATTCTTAAGAGGGAATGATCTAGTAATTTCAGTTTGAAAATTTTTCAAAACTATCAATGCCAAATTTAGAAGTTTGCCTTATGAAAGATTTATATTATTGTTTGTCTTGCAAGAACAGTTCACCTTACTGAAATCTTCACGGTATCAAATAGTTTTAACTTTAAATGTATAGCAAATGCTCTCAAAAATAGTTCATGTTATCATGTACCTATTTCACCTTATTTAATGTTCTCAAATCCTTTTTAAGAATGGGAATTGTTATTTGAATTTACGAGCTAAAACTGTAGGAACCTGATGAAGAGCCCAGAAGGGGTTTGAAAACGTTTGTTTTTCGTTATCGTACCACACTGTAAATTGGTTCAATGTATGTGGGAATTGTTATGTTTAAAGGTAGAAAAAATAATTTTAAAATTTGTAAAACTTAAAGCTATGAAATGCTGTCTTCCATCCACATCATAAACTAGGAAACGAAAAAGTCCAGTTTATTTTGCTTTGGAAGAACAAAAATATTGGTAACATGAAATTCCCAGGATGGAAAAAGAAAAATAAATCTTAAATGTTATAGAATTTGCAGTTACAAAGTTATCTTTCAGGGTAAATTAATAGACTCTGTTGTGTTTTTTATATCTTAATAAGATATTTTAGGCTCCCAGCATAAGTTTCTGAATGAAAGGAAAATAAAGGAAGCAGAAAATAACTGTAGTTATATTTAGTTACATATGATTTTATTTAGATCTTGTTTGAAGACCATTCATATATATATATATATAAAGAAATAATCTGCAACTTTTGTTTTTGTCACTGGAGAGATTAAAGCATTGCCTTAAAAAGTTACTTGAACATAAAAATGTAACATTTATATGTAACATTTATAAATAATATAATTTATTTTGCAAGAATAATAAAATTTAAGTGGCTAGTGAGTTTTTTATTAGTTAAAAAATATATATTTTGCAGTTAATTAAATTGTTTCATGTGAGATTTAAAGCAAAGTAACTGGAAATAGAACTTTAATGAATTTTAATGGAAATATTGTTTTTCTGATTGTTTTAAACCATTTTTTCCCCCCTCAAATAATTCCATATTTAGTAAAACTATTTTCTGGTTTATTCTTTAGTCAGCTGTTTTTTCTAAATATTAATGAAATAACATTATATAGAGTTTATATTGTTTACATTGTATGATATTTGTTTATAGTTTAGCATCTCTAAATAACTCTGTAAAAGACAAAAGTAAAATTGTTGTTTGCATTAATTCTCTGTCAGAAGCAGGTATTTTCAGTGTGATTTTCTTAAATTTTTCTTTATGCTAGAATTTTTACTTTATACCATGGCTTAGGAATTAATATTGTACGAGTTAATTGATTGTTTAAAGTGTAATTGCCTCCCGGCCATCACGTAATTGTAGTGTTTCGGTGTATAATGTACAAACTGAGTAACTGATATTGTTTTACTTCATTATTTATAAACATGAAAATTTTAGATTAGGCATTACACGTGTAAGACGGGGCCTGGATCAGTCATAAATGTAGGATTTATCCCCTCTTTAAAATTCATGAAAATGTTTAAATAAAATCAATGAACTGATTCATCCTCACCAAAAAGAAACATCAACTTGGTTGAGTTTTGTATGGTGGTTTTTTTTTCATGTAGAAGAATGAATTTTAGAGTAGTGAAAGGTCGTTGCCTGCTTCTTCTATCTTAAATTGTATTTGAAAATGTTGAAATTTCACATTTTGAATGTTTGTGGAATTCTGGAAGCCTGCTCTTCTTGAAATTTCCTACAAATTGAATGTGAAAAAATGGTCATAAGCATTCTTTTGCCTCATCCTGTGACTTCTGGACTATCAGTTTTATGGCAGGTTTTATTGTCGGTGACAAATTTTTTTTCTTCTGTCTGAACTAATGTTGTTTTCTTACTGTGAGGTTATATATTGGACTTCATTTATCCATGTAATTACCTATTTAGATGTGAATACTTTAGTCACATAAATTAATTATATATATATTTTTGTTTGTAGAAAAGTGCAATTAAATATATCAGAAAAATGATAATGTAATTTTACAGTATATTTAAAATGGTGATAACAACACGGACAGGTGTAAATTCCCACTAAATTATGACGAATGTAAACTATTTTTAAATTTAATATTTTTTTACCATATTGAACATTTTTTAAATATAATAATATTTTTTATCTTAATCACCCAAACAATACTGTTGGCTGTCTAATTGCGACTACTAGTGTTCTACAAACATCTGTCCGACATATGTTTTCTTGTCGGTTTGTTCTACATTGGCATGCACACTTGTGAACCTTGCCAAAAAAAAAAAAATGTTCGCACGCACGCACAAAATGTTTAATATTTAAATTAATTTGGAAATCTCCAGTTCGTCTGATATCTGTCGGTAGGTAAGAATATTTGTTTCTCGTGTTTCTTTTCCGGAAATCAGAGGGTAAACACGACACTTCTAACTTCACACGTAATTAAGTAAAAAATTAGATGATAATTTTAATATATTTTTACCTTTGTTGGTCATGCTTTTCGAGGTTAGGAGTGGGGGATGATGGAGTAGCCCCATCCCCATCGTATAAATCACTACCGTGCATTTAAACACACGCACTTGACCAAATACAGAATTTAAACGTAACGTTTATCGAGTTTTGGGGTGGGGAGGATGGTGGCTCGAGGCCACTTTCCTAGAACATCATTAAAATGCGTTGTCATCGTACTTAAAAGGCCGAAATTTTGAGGATTCACTCTCTCAATTAGAAGTGGAGAAGTGTGATCTGCAAGATTCGAGGATAGGATAATGAAAGCGTTTTTAAAAAATTGAATCGATGGAGAGTTGCTTGTGAGGAGGAGGAATAAAACGTGCGAAAGCGGTTGCTCTCTCTTCACATTTTTGTTAAATATTTCGAATTGCAAAAACCAGAATTTCAACTGTTGCTGGCTCTTTGGAATCAGCTCGGTTTACGGAAACGAGTACAAAGTTTCACGAATTTATTACCTGTTAGAATTTGCAAATTTTCGAGCAGGAATTTACGACCAAATGGGGGGGGGGATTTTTTCAGTGTTGAGAAGCATTCGAAGCCTTCTTTCGTTTGTTGTAATTCTGTAGAATTATTTCAGCCGGATCGGAAAATTGCTCTGGAACAATCAGGAAAAGAATGGGAAAACTGAGGATTTTCTTCGATATTTGGAATATTTCTGTATTTATCGTGCTGTAAAATGGCGGGGTTCGATTTTTGGCATATTTACGGAATTTTTACTCGAACGGTTTCGTGTAATAATGCGAGTTTGCTATTTCCGTTCCTGTATATAGCAATTGGCAGAAATTCTGGATTACGCTTGACTAACGTTAGAAGTTGCGATTTAAAAAAAAAATGAGTAATGGGCGGGAATAAATCGATCTTTCTATATATATATTTTTTTTTTCCAGTTTATATCGCTCTTCTATGTGTTGTCGAATTTTTTCCCTCGGGTTTTTTCGGGCGCCATAAATTTGCATGACTTTCTGCTTCCGAAATGTCGATTCCGGTGTCGACTAGGACGTCTATCGATTGGCTCTATCGATGTTTAACTTCGCTTCTCTTAAAACTGTGCCTCAAATGGTTCTTAACGTAAATAATTCGACGCTGCTTCATAGACAAACCCCCGCTCTTCAGCCCGAGTGTAGTTTCTTTAAATGCAAAACTCGTTTCGCGGAGTAATTTTGCCATTAATTAATTAATTCCGAATAAAAATGTGACAATAGTCGACTTTTCTGGCAGACGAATACCCCCCTCGCTCCCTTTCCGAGATTTCGGAGATAGGCAGCAGCCTACTTTCCAGAGTTGTAATTTTTCTTAACCTAATTTCGGCCGCCTGCTCCACTTTTCTTCCTCTCTCTGTCTCTCTTTCTCTTGCTTCTGTGCTATAACAAATACGTGTTATCATATAAATTTCGCGAATTAACGTCTTTCTCGATGGGTTTCGAAATTCGAAAACTAACACATGTGTTCCCAATCTTCTGGATGAAGTCCGCATTATGGTGAAAAATGGAATATCAAGTGGTAGAATCCCGTGGAGATGTATGTTTATAATCAGACGAGGGAACGTAAACGTAGAAACGTGAATATTTTTATCTTCTTTTTTTCGTATTCTTTCGTGCGGAAAAGTTAGAACGTGCGATCGTATGTATGAAGGAAAACACCTAAAACAAAAATAACAAGACGGACAAACGAGCGAAATCTAATTTTTGACTTCTCCGTGGAAGAGAAATAACTAAAGTGGAAAGAACATCGAAAACAAACAGGGGAAATGCGTTAAGCTGTTTGTTTTCCCGTCCAAGTGAATTACGAGGGGTGGAATTTTTGCTAGAGATGATGATACGCATACTGTAGGTAACTTTATGCGTAGGTTTCCGTATTTGATTGAGTTTTTTAATGTGGATTGCGTCTTATAAGTCTGGAACCGTAGGTGTTACGTTTTTGTTTGTTGTTTTACGGCCCTAATAAGGAGGGAGGAATTCGAGTTACTTTGATGGCGCTGAAGAGTCGAACAGAACACATCCAGACAGCTGTGTGTAGGTGGAACGGTGATGCTGTCTGTTGAACTCTTCTTCGTCTTCAAAATAATTCGAATCCATCCCTTCTTAGCGCCCGTGAACTGACCCGCAAAAGAATAAACAAAAATCAGCGTAACTCCTCTGGTTCCGAATTTACGGGCTATGCTATAAATGATCGTTTCCCTCCCCCCATAATTTGGTACATTATTTTGAGTTGTTTCGATTCTCTGTGTCGCTTGGGATTATAGAAACACCTTGTTTTTTTTCGCTAACGTGATTTTAATACACTTTGGAGAAGATTCTAGATAAATTTCTTTAACGGTTGATTGTGTTAAATGAACAAAAATTATAACTTTTTTCTTCTATTAAAAAAAATTGACTTTTCTGTAATATTTTTTTTTTCCTCCGCTCGAAGACTTCCATGTTCAGACCCGGAGAACTATCACTCGATTAAATTAGTGTCTAAGGCAAATTTACTCCTAATCTGGTTAATAGAGAGGCGTGAGAGAAATCGACTGTCTCGAATTTAATAAATTAGGAAAATAATTTTTTTAAAAAAAACTGATGTTTTCGAGTGCTTTACGTCGATCTGAGTGTTTAGTTTTAAAAAAAAAAGAACGTTCCGAATATGCCTTCTCCAAAAACTTCATTTGTACTGATGCCATTTATCTTCAGGATATATTATTTCTATATTATTTTAAAATTTCGGATAATCAAGAATTTACGATTTTTATTAAGGTCGAAACTTGTGAAAAGTCAGCGAGTGTTCAATTAAAGTAGTTGCGTGTCTGAAAGTCTCCGTCTTCCTTTAATCTAGTGTTTCGCGCACATTCTTTGCTATGAAAAATCGCACCCTAGGGTATAGTCCCTACCCTCTCTCTCTCTCTCTCTCTCTCTCTCCAGTTGGCTACGTCCGTCCGTATTGTTTGAACTTGCAAAAGTTGTGTATTCTGTTGGAACGAAGTCTCTGTTTATTCTTTTTCTTCCCCCCTTAGCGAGCGAACCCCTGACACGTTAGAAAGATGTGGGTTGTTCTCTTAATTTGGCGACGAATCTCTCTCTCTCTCCTCGGTCGTCACCTATCGATTTAAGGGGGAGGTGTTGCCAGAACTCGATGTAAAATTCATCGTAACGTTTGATAACGATTAAATTTTATTTATTTTTCTACCCCTCCCTCTAGGTTACGCTCTGCATCGAAGTACGAGAGTTTGGCTCGTAAATCGGTTTAGTTCGGGTTGATCTTCCCTCTTTATAGCGTTTGGAGACTGTTTACTAACGGGTACGTTGCGACGTTTAATCCCGCAAGATTTTGGTGAACGAATTCTGTTACGTTCGTGGAGATGCGATCTTCGGGGGGATACCATTATAAATAACGCCGGTGTGTTATCCAGGTCGAAAAAAGAAAAGCCAGCGCTAAACGGAGGATTCGGGAACACGGCATCGATTTGGTTTCACGCGGAACTGTAAATTCCGGCTCTGCTTACCCCGCTATTGCGTCAGTGCTGTGCAACCGTGCCGTAAATCGGGCTCTCGCCTCACGTAACGGAAGTTAAGGTCGATTTTAAGGGAACTAAGATACTTCGGAAACGGGTTCGGACGGCGTAACGAAGGGAAAAGACGGTGGCGGATTACGAAGACGTCCGTCCGAGCGTAACGCCACGAAGTTTTTATCCGGGTTAGAATGGTAATTGGGAAATAACGGATGCGTCCGTCGTACCGGGAATTCGGCTAATACTCCGGACGGCCTTAAACGTGGCATTAATAATTGATTACGACACCCCGACCAAAGCGCGCCCGGCCTGCCAAGTAGGACCCTCCGCGCCAAATGCTTCTCTAATGTATCTGGGAACGATCGAAATCCTCCTCGCCTTCCCCCTTGCTCTCCGTGGCAGATCGGTGGCCACGCTGCCGGTTAGTAGTTTCCAGATTAAATGGCCAATCATCGCGTGGCGCGGAGTTAGCACGGACGCGCAGTCTCCCCCAGAAAAATAAAGTAAAAATATAATAATAATCGTAAAACTCCCGAATTCTCTGTGATCGCCGCCCCGCGCGTACGGAAGGGAAGAATGCCCGGAGCATTTTTTTTCCCAGGAAGAATTTTCTAGAATTTGAGAAAATTTAGGTCGAACGCGTGCCTTTTTAAAGAATAAAAATACCCCGCTTTGTACAGTACGTTTTTCTGACCGCGAGCGGCCGAGGTGGCGGCGCGCCGCGGTAACGGAATTCTAAAAAGTGTGAACTTCGGTTCCGAGTTGTCGGGAAGAGCTTTCTCGTGGGGGACCCACTTCCGGCCGAGTGGAATCGCGCTCAACTCGATAAAAGCCTTCCGTCTCTGCGCCGCGTACGGGTCGTTTCCCGTTACGATAACGTCCGATAATTTAACGGGACGTCGGGCCGATTCTATTGGCTAATTTCCGTCTCCGGGCGTTTCCGGTCCCGGCCGGTTTGGCCTTTATATTCTAAAAGAAAAAAAAAGACGGCGGTCGGAGAGCCCGGCCGCTCCGCACCGTCTTTTCACCTCCGCATTTCCTCCCGCGGCTTTTTCCCCCCTCGCCTAACCCCGTCCCGCCGCCGGATTATTATCCGGCGGCGGGACTTAGGGGGAGAGAAAACTGGAAGTCTGCCACTTCTCTCCGCCGGGAATCGTACCGGTCCGAAAAATGTCCGCGCCATCGAGGACAGGTTTCGAGCCGCCGAAGAGACTGTTCTTTGTTTAAAAAAAAAATAAGAAGAAATGCGCACGTAGAGTCGAGTCCGGTCGGGATTTCGTCATCGTTTAGTCACTCGATCTTATCCCGACTTTCGTAAGGAGCTCCGAGAATTTTCCGAAGACGGGGGAAGATTTGGGGATATTTCCCCGCCGTCGTTTGCCGGGAAGGGAAAGGCGAACGGGAGGCGGGGTATTAAAATCCGGTATCGGCGCGGAGGAAAAAAACGAAAGGAATGCCGAAAATTCGGCGGGCTGGGAGGGGCTCCTCCCGGTGGCCGGGCGGAAGCGCGGGAGGAGGGGTCTGGGCTGCCGCGTCTCGTCTCTCCGCGGGGGAATGGTACGACCGGCGGGGCCCAGATACAGCTGCGCGGAAAGGTTCGCCGAACGGCCTCCAGATGGCGGCAGGCGACGGTCGGTGCGAGGTAACCGCCCACCTTTTTCGGCTTAGGGATTTTTTTGGCAGTCGGCGGAAAGGAAGGAGGTGGAAGCGTTATCGTCGGTGCGTTGATGTGGATCGACGGTGTCGAACGGTCGATTATTGGCAGGATCGTCGGCCGGAGTGGGCGTAGTTTCCTCGGTTGCTGCGGGACGGAGGGGAGAGCCGACGACGCCAGCGTTACGTGGCCCCACCGTGGCCGGTGAGGACGGCCGGGCGCCCCACCTACCTATCGGGGATTACCGGCCGATAGTTTAGCTTCGTCCGTCTGTTTTCCTCCATGCTCCGTCTTCCGTGCCTCCGCTCGGCTCCGATATAGTTGCCTTATACGCGGATCGGACGGGCCCCCGCCGCCACGTCTCTGCCGCTGCCACGGTGGCCTTCGCGCCTCTGCCTCCTCGGCCGGCGGCGGGAGCGGGCCGCAGCTAACAGGGCCCTCCGCCCCCCGGCCGCCTTGCCCCTCCTCTCCAAAATGCAGCCGTCTTTGCAGCAGTCGAACAGGAACGCTCACCGGGACGTCAACTTTCAGGGACGAAAGGGGACATATGGAAACCACCACCAGAGAAAGGTGAGCCGATTTATCGTCGGGCGCCGACTCCCGGCCTTCTCCCCCGGGGACGACCCGCCGGGGGTTAGAAAACCTCGGAAAGAAGCGCGGATGATCCCCGGAGGACACGCGCGTGACGTCACGCGGCCGTCTACTTGTACCCCGACCGGCGCGGCGGCGCGTGGCCGTCCGGCCGGCGGCCGCGGAAGTCGTCCGGTCCGGCTGTCCCCCGCTACGCGGCCGACAGAAGATTCGGGGTGGGAAACTGCGCGTACCCGGGCTCTTTTCTCGCTCCCTTGCTCCAGTTTTTGATTTTTGCCGGCGCGTCGNCCCCTCCTCTCCAAAATGCAGCCGTCTTTGCAGCAGTCGAACAGGAACGCTCACCGGGACGTCAACTTTCAGGGACGAAAGGGGACATATGGAAACCACCACCAGAGAAAGGTGAGCCGATTTATCGTCGGGCGCCGACTCCCGGCCTTCTCCCCCGGGGTCGACCCGCCGGGGGTTAGAAAACCTCGGAAAGAAGCGCGGAGGATCCCCGGAGGACACGCGCGTGACGTCACGCGGCCGTCTACTCGTACCCCGACCGGCGCGGCGGCGCGTGGCCGTCCGGCCGGCGGCCGCGGAAGTCGTCCGGTCCGGCTGTCCCCCGCCACGCGGCCGACAGAAGATTCGGGATGGGAAACTGCGCGTACCCGGGCTCTTTTCTCGCTCCCTTGCTCCAGTTTTTGATTTTTGCCGGCGCGTCGGAATCGCCGCACGGACCGCGCGCAGCGCGCGCCTTCGACCGGCGCCCGTCCTCCATCGGACGAGTTTGGAGAAAGACTTTCGTTACGAAAAAAGTTTTCCTCGTTCGACGGTGGCGGATTACGAAGACGTCCGTCCGAGCGTAACGCCACGAAGTTTTTATCCGGGTTAGAATGGTAATTGGGAAATAACGGATGCGTCCGTCNCCGGGCTCTTTTCTCGCTCCCTTGCTCCAGTTTTTGATTTTTGCCGGCGCGTCGGAATCGCCGCACGGACCGCGCGCAGCGCGCGCCTTCGACCGGCGCCCGTCCTCCATCGGACGAGTTTGGAGAAAGACTTTCGTTACGAAAAAAGTTTTCCTCGTGCGTGACCTTGTCGTCGTTCGAAGTAAACGCCGCGCGCGTCTGTTTCCTCCGGTTAAGCAACGCTAATTACCGTCGGTGGCCGAGGGCCGACGACGGATTCGAGTGGCGGGTTTCCCGCTTTCTTCTCCAAAGGGAAAAAACCGGATTAACAATGGACGCGGGTTTTTTTTTCTTTCTCTCGAACGCAGACCCGGATGCCGAGCGGAGATGTTTACCGAGGGTTGAGAGGAATTCGGTCGTCCCGCGGTCGGCCGTTCTAAAAATAGCGGTTGTCGGGAACGCGTTCCGGATGCCACCTGTTGCCGGCCACGTTTTTTCTCGGGGTGGCTACGCGCGCTGGACGGCGCTTTCTCTTCGTTCTGCGCGCTTCCGGCGAAGAGTTTGGTTCCCCGACGCGCGCGCTTCTCTTGCCGCGCGCCTTCACTTTCCGCCGCTTGGGCCTGTTCATAAAATAAAAAAAAAAAAAGGTGCGATGGGGCCACGTCCCTTTCCGGTTCAGACGGCCATACGCTTAGCAGGATTTCTTTTTTTCGTAGTTCCGAATGTTTTCCGCTGCCGGAAAAACGAACGAGGTACGGGTTGTTAATCCGAGACGGTCGGAAGCCATTATGGCTTCACGCTCGGACGACTCCGATCTCTGAGAAACTTCGAACCTTTCCGGCGCCGCCGTAGGAATTCGTCGCCATCGGCTCGTTTTTTCCTTGCTTCCTTTCTTTTCCCCCGGCCGGGGGGAGGCAGCTTTCGGTGGCGGCCGGAAGTGACCTCCGGCGGGTCGAATTTTCCTCCCCTTTTTATTTAAGGCGGTCCTCCGAGAAGGCCCGGGCTTCCGTCGTACGGTTGCCGGTTTGCGCCTTTTTTGTTACGTTTTCCGATGGGGGAATCCCGGACCCGGTTTGCTCTCTTTTTTTCGCCGTAGACGATGGATGTTTGACGTCGGAAGAGCGGCGGACTCTCCGGGGACGGAGGTCGACGGCCTTTGCTCGACGCCTCGGGCTCTCGAATTCCTGGACGGCTCGTTTTGGGCCGCCGAGATTCGATTACCGTTACGCCATCCGAGTCGAGTGTTGACACGTTTTCGTCCGCGTCGCCCCCCTCCCCCCGTCCGGAAATGCGTTGGGATAGACTTCCTCTTACAGCAGTCTAGTTCTTGCTTTCTCTTGATGCACTGTAACCATTGTGTGCTTGATCCTGTTGTTCTATGATGATACTTCGCTTTCTTTTTTCTGTGGGATTCATTCGGACGTTCCTGGTAATCCCTGATGTAACTTTATCTGGAGTGCGAAACTCGGTAATGGGGAGATGCTGGAGGGAAACGGTGGCATCCCGTCTCGCCTTGGGACTTCTGCCAGAGACTGCGTGCCGGATCTTCACCCATACTTTTCTTACGGGATCCTTTCTGTCTCCTGTTTTTTTTTTTTTTTTTCATGGAGGCCGGATGAGAGCTCTCATTTCGGCACTGCCGGTTTGTTCTGCTCGTTTGGTTTTTGAGTCCTTTGATTCCTATCAAGGATGGCAACATTCTGTCACGTGGCTTGAAGTGCAAATTTGTGTTTGGTGTGTCTGATGTCTGTATAGTTTTGCGCGTTTGCAGTAATATTACTTATTGTGTTATTACCGTTGTTTGTTAAATGCATTCGAAACTTAAAAGATAAATTTTTTGAATTCTTGGTGGAGTGTTTTAATAGAGGGTTAGAAAGTTCTGCTAATGCAAAATGATTTTGTGATTTTATATAACTGTTTTTGCTTGGCATAGCAATTTTTCGAAGTATTGATTTGTGCAAATGTGGTTACGGGACGTGCAAACGGATTGTGCCAAATCGAAAAATTATTTAAAGTGTAGTTCTCTGTTCTTTTTGTAATCAACGGAAAGAGTCCAACTCCTTGCTAATTGAACATTTACAGTTTAAAACATCCTTTGATGTTTAGAAGTTTGAAATTTTTTACTTGTTTTGATGTGGTTCTCAGGCATCCTTAAGCAAAATGGGATAGAATGATGTAGTTTCTAGTATCAAATGAATAAATAAAATTGTGTGTGAAAATTTGACATGTTTTACTTTGTGCTGTTCTCAAGTATTTATAAATATGCTAAAAGGGCTGGCAATTTAGAAGTCAAGCTTGTGACATTATTTATTTAAAGTAATTTTAATTGCAAATATAAAGTTTAAAATTCTCTGCATATGAAATATGTAATTAATGTTTGTGAAAATCAAATTAGTATTAAAATAATTAATGCTTTGTCTCAATTGCATTTGTGTTACCTATCAAATCTTTGTTTTGTCTTAAGATCATTATTTGAAATATTTAAACTTTTTAATAGTTTTAAACATACAAAATAATGCTTCTATATTTCTACTAAAATGTGCTGTGGAATTGAATATAGAAAGTAATTTAAATACTTTCTATCGCTGTTGCTTTGTAATATACTTTTCCCATTTAAGAATTCGTAATGAGAAATGATTATAGAGGAGAATAAAATTTGTGTTTTCAAAGTTAATAAAATACTCTGTAATTAATAATTACAAACTTTTATTATTAGGCACAAGGGGGTAAATGTCTGCCACTCTGTGGTGCCTATTCTTTTCTAGAGTCCTATTTGTTTTGTTCAGAAAGTATAATCTTTAATGTAAAATTGACGCAAAAGGTATATGCTGCAAGATATGATGCGGAATGAGCTTTGGGTTGAATTCTTGGATATTTTAATGAATGGTTGTGTTTGGCCTCAGTGCTCCCCGAGTAGAAAGAGTCAAATCAGGTTTTCTTCATTTGTCCTTACTTAAATAGGTATCAGTCAATAAAGATGAGCATTTGAGAAGTTGTAGTAACATAAAATTCCAACAATTCAACAATTATATTTTTCATAAACTGTGGAATTTGTGAATGATTATAAAAGTTATGGATTTTGTGCCATCTTATTCTACTACATTGTAGCTACATTTTATCACTTGGATGCATGAAAATTACTTGTGGTGTAAAGTGAAAAGTTTCTCTAACAATGCCAGATTTCATTCAAAAAATAATGTATTTGAAATTACAAAGGACAAAGCAATGAAACTATTACAACTAATTCAATGTAGGTTTGATCAGAATTAAAATTTGCTATTTACAATTTTCAAAGAGTGCTTGACACTAACTAATAGAAAGGATTATGCAAGAAATTGATGTTTGATTGAGAAAATGAGTGTTTTGCATAGTTTCTGAATCTTATCTTTCCGGTTATGGTTATTATCACTTCTGTTTGTCGAGGAATATTTTGAAAGTAACTTTGAAGATATTCAAAAAAATTTGTCAGTTTTACAATTGGATATTTTCTAGTTAAAACTGATTTATCAGTGAAACAAAAGAGCAATAATAAATACATCTTTAATTTCATATTTTATTGAAAATTAAAACTTTACTCCGTAGATTACACCGATGACCCGACATTTCCGGCAAAGTCGTCGTCACTGTCACGGAACGTCTGTCCCCCCTCTCTAGTCGAGCATTTCGAAAAGAACTATTATGCATTGTAATGTTTTGAGATAAAGAAGCATAACCTATTTCTTTGCATGTCAGAAACACATACATTTGAAAATTATGATATTTATTATTTGAACGGTTGCATTTCCTATAGATAATGATTGTGGTTCTATTTACAGTTAATGAATTATGTGACGAATAACGTGTGATTGACCTACTTATATTTTGTAAATTAAATTTTTAAAGATGTATAATTAAAAACTTATTAATAATTTTTGTAAACAATTCTGTAATGAACACAAGTGTTGCAGATTAAATGACCAATGTTCGTTTTTAAAGGTTTTCTTATCATACTTGAAATATTTTAATGAGAGATTATGTATCGGTAACAATGTGGCTTATTTCCTATTTACTTATTTATATACTGAATCATTAAATTTAATTAGAAATAATAAAATATTTCCCCTTTTTTTAAATACATTAAATCCTGAAAATGCAAAACATCATTCTAAGTGTTACATCAGTTGTGAAGTTATATGTGGTCTGTGCTTATGTGCGTTAACAATTTATGGAAATTTGGTACCAAGTATCGATGCATGTTCTCTCTCAAATAATTCAGCATTCAGGTAGATGCCATGTATGTATCTGTTAACTTTACTTTTATCAAAACAAGTTGTAATAAATAGACATCTCAGAGAAACATCAGTGAAAATACCAATGGACAAGCAGTAAATTACAGTTATCTCTAGAATTGGACATAGTTGAATTGTTATATAGAATAAATTAAGAATATTTCCTAATTTTAAGATGAAATTTAGAGGGAAAAAAAAAACATTCTCTCTTCTATAAATAAAATTTATTATTTCAACCTATCTGTTCTCTCGTATGTGGGAATCAAACTGGTACATATTACAACTACAAGAAAGACTTGTCATTGGAAAGATGAGTTATAAATTAAATTTTAAATGTCTGAAAAAGTATTTAAAGCAATCTATGGAAGTAACTTAAAATAAACTATTAGAATTTATTAATTAAATTTTATGGAAACTTTCACTTTGATGTGGAAATGAGTATCCATTGCCTTCATTTTATATTACATAAATAAAATTTACACGGGTTAATTTAAGATATATAACAGAATACATAGCTTTTTTTCCCCTGTTATAAATGCGTTTTAAAATATATGTATGAAAATTTGAAGTTTTTTAAGAAAAGCATGATTCTTGATGATGATATACAAGAATTTGTAGCAGTACTTTAATATTCTTTGGGTCGGAGGAAAGATTTTAAACACACATCATCTCATAAGCATGCTTAGGTGTTAAGGTTTTTCTTTTATTTATTTTAATATAAGCTTTGTATGATGTTAAATTCTTGTTCAGAAATTATTTAAAATGTTTGGTTTGTTGGAAGTATTACTTATTTAATACTAGATCATTACTTTTCTGTTATCTATCTATTTATTTATTTTTTTGTGTATTTCATATAATTAATGTTTGCTAATTCGGTTAAATAGGTGCTTCCTATTGTAGAATGAAACTGCTTCTGACATGTGAAACTCCACAAGTTAACAGCTATGTTCCTGTAGACTGTTTAAAATTGTTCGGCAAACTTTGATCTCAAACTTTTGCTTCCAATACTACTAGTGATACCAATGTTTATGTTTCTGATAATTTATCTATATCTGTGTTTAAACTTTTTAACTCTATCGTTTAATTTATTTATGCTGGACAGCAGATGAATTTTTGCTATGGTGAGAGTTACGATTTATCTTTTCTGCTTTACAATAGATATGTATCAATCGAAATTGCCTGTGTGGTTAAAATAAATTGCAGATGGAGATGTTTGCCTTAAAGATTTATATTTATGAAAATGTGTGTTAATAAATGAACCAAACTATGATGATCTAGCCACATAGTGTGATATATGAGAAATTTACCACAAAAAATATATTTTTTAATAATCTTCAAAATTGTATTTCATTTTATTTTGCTATTTAGATGATGATAAATTCAAAAAATGATTGTTGCCTCTATCTTGTTATATTCTAATCTAATGATTTCAATTAGTTAAATAATAACTTGAATGACTTGTGGTTAAATCAAGGGTTGACTAACTGCAAAAACAAAAAGTGGGTACTACTAGATAATTTATCATAATTTTTTTTTCATATCTCTGTTCAAAGTCCTCTTTCATTGTAAAGTACATAAAGAGCAATATTTACTCTCTATAGCTAAGAAGCCTTTCTTTGCAGATTTTCTGTGCAAAATCAGATTTAAAAATAATAAACAGTTTTTCCAGGTCAGTTTTCAGTGTATTTATCCAGTATGACTAATTAAATGAAACACTTTTTGGACTATCAAATTGTTTACTTTTCTTTTAGTAGAAATAGGAGACACTTCTGACAAAAGTTGGTATGTCCCATACAAATTTTGCCACGACCCAATACTAGTATTAGTTTGATTGTGATTGTAAGAGAGTTTTGTTTCTGCTACAAGAGAATTGTATTTTGCAAATTAATAAGGAAATAACTTGAAAAAGTGTTGTTTCAAAAGATGATCTAAGTACAAAGTTTCAATTAAAAAAAAAGGATAATTTTTTGTTATTAATTCGTGAAATTCAAAGTGAATAGCATAAAGTTATGTAGCAACAGCCGACCACAAAAATATTGTTGCAATTTCTACTCATTTCTTTAAATAAATACTTCTCTAGACAATTTGAGATAATTTGCTTTTGAATTATTTTACTACGTATTTGATTTTTGCAACAGAAAATAACTTAGGAGCATAGAATAATATTGTATGAGGTGTTCTACACATCGGTTTACCAAATAAATAAGACTCCAAAAACACAGTTAGAGAATGTCTGTGTATAAAAATATTTTGTGGTTTTGAACTATAAATACCTAGAAGTTGTTATAAATTTGTTTACTGTACTCTGTTTAAGTTTTGATAACTGTTTGTCAGTTATTTTCACATTGTTGGAAGTGCAATCTTTCTTAATTGGATTTTTGTTGTTGTTGGTTTTTTTATTTTTCAACTCTTTGAAATTATGAATGTAAAATCCTTAAAAAAATCAAATTTAATATGCAAGAATAAAGTAAAAAAATACATGTATTCCAATTTGGTATGTATATAGAGTTCAGATTCAAGTTTCAGACGTTAGACAACTCTTAAGTGAACTAGAAAATGATTTGATTTAATGTAGAAATTACATAAAAATATATCTTGTTCATTTTTAACTTTGGGGATGAGATTTTATTATGTATAATTTGAAAGGGAATTTAGTGTAGAGTAGAATTAGTAAAATTTCAAGAAGTTACTACTCCGGATAAGCCAATCATTCTGCTTAAAACCTGTCAAAAAAAAATGTTTTTTTGTTGCTAAATTTCTACATTTGATTAGAATTTTTTCAACACACTAATATTGTTAAATATATTACAACATATTTTGCCAGTATTTACCTTAGATTTATACTATTCATTTCTTTAATTCCTTAACATTTGGGGTCATATTCTGGTCACCGTCTCTTGTCTCTCACAAGCCGGTCGCTGATTGGTTAATCCAAATGATTAGCCAATCAGCAACCAGATTGTGAGAGACGAGAGACAGTGACCAGAATACGGCCCCTGGTTATTAAAAGCATGTTATAATCTTGATTATTCGGGTTTTAGCTATTGTAAAAGTAAATTTGAGTCCTACATATCTGGTTTCTTAGCTTCATCTGACTCTTACTACTCTATTACTTCTATTATTTAATTTTGCGAAAACTTACTTATATATGATTAATACATCCATGTAAATAGCTCTTAAGTTTTATACTTTAGCAGACAGCGTTCAGTTTGTGAATAAATTTGTAATTTGGATGAAACTGTTCCTATGGTTGGTAGAAGAGACATTCTATAATACAATAGATTGATCAAAATTTGATTGACACAAGATCTAGGTTGGCCAGAGATCAATATTCAGTTTGTTTTTTCTTACTATTGACTTTAAATAGATTGGTGTTCGACTTTAAGATAAGTAAAGTATCCAAATTTAAAAAAAAAAAATTCTGAAGTAGTAAATTGCAAAATGTATTATTTGTAAGTTCAGCTCAAGGTTAAGTTGTTTATAAATGTGTTTACTAATTCATTGTTGTCGTCGTCTTATTATTTTCAGAGAAATGACTGAAATGGACTTTTAGAATTTAAAAATTGAAGTTCTTTCACTTTATTTTAATTTGTTCATGTATCAAATTTTTTTAATAACTAAATTAAATAGTTAAATCATTTCAAAAATCACTATTAAATATCTTAATGAAAAAAAGGCATTGAAAACTTAAAATAAATATTTAATTGTGTGTAGATTATTTAATCATTGTGTAACATCAAAATCACGAGATTTGACTCTCATCTCGAGTTGACACTATTCTTATAAATTGTCTATTGAAGTTTTTGTTGTTTTTGGTAGTATTTTTAATAATTTAATACTTAAAATTAAACATTATTCCCAAATTTCCAATTGGAGATTTATGCAAAACTAATCAAAATTTCGACAGAGATTCGAATGATAAAATTGTAGTTGACATATTTCATTAAATGGCACTAGTCTCACTGCTGAATTTACATAGCAAAGGTTAAAGTCAAATACCTCATTTGGAATTTTTGCCATTCAAATTTTAATTATTGGTGGCAAATGAACTGCTGGAGTACTAATTGGGCTATAATTGAATCAACTTGTATGTATTAATTATTATTAAAGCTGAATGAATTATTATAGTATGCTTTATATAAAGTGAACATGCAATTCTCGTGGTTAAAAATGTCAGTTTTCATTATTTAAAAACTGTTTTTGTATATAAAGATGATAAAATTCAAAAGGGGTGATAGAAGAATTGTAATTAACATTAATGTATTGCACGTCTAATCATTAATCACGTACACAGATAAAATAATAAATGATAAAAGCATATTCTAAATATAGTTTTTTTGTTTTTATCAGTTTTAAATTGAAAAATTAACTTTCTGCCAAGTATTTAGAATATAAGTAAATATTACACTATTTTGTAGATTCAGTAAAGTTGTTTATGACTTTACTACATAGATTATCACTGCTAGTATGGTAGTCATAATATACAATGTTTTAATTCAAATTATTTTATTACTTTCAATAAATTTTCTTAGTAGCATTTGTTTTTGTTCTAGTTTAGGCCATATGTATAATAGTGTTAGCAAGTAATTTAAAGATGCCTTTAAACTCTGCTTGCTGGTTTATACGAGAGTAAAGATCGGCATTCTAACCATATCAAAGCAAAAGTTAAATATTACAATTTAGTATATTTTTTATTTTTATTTATTTCAAAGACGTAACTGTTTTGCAGAATCGTACTTCTTAGTCGATAAAATTTTCTTTCTACCCGAAGTTTGGCGAAAAATTATTTACGTCAACTGTTCATTTGATGGTTAATTTTACTTTATTAATATGGCTATAGTAAATCAAAGTTTCTCTTTTAAAATAAATTTGATGTAATATATCTTGGTGTTTGGTTTTGCAAAAGTGATTAAATTGCCATGCAAGTTCTCCATTTTTTTTGTGGCTGTTAATTTGTTTAAAATTTAACTTTTGTGATTAGTGCATTTGAGATTTTAAAATGGAAAGACCATTACATGATAGTTAAGCAGAATGATATAAAATGCTCATACAATTATATAAACTGTATATTTTACTGTTATAGAAATAGTTGAGAACTAAGTAACTACGTGGTTTTTGCAAGGCCCCTTCAAGACTATTATGTTTTATTTTGCTGAATAAGAATTGTTAATTTTTTTCACATATAACTTGGCTTAGAATTTCAATAGGTACTGCTATTGCCATAGTAAAGTTCTAGCCATTGTGTGTTATCTGAATGTTAAATCTAAATAACAATGATATTTTATGATCATGTTGCTTTTTTAAAATTTGGGTATGAAAATGAAATGTAGGAATGTTTCAAGTAATGCTTTTTGCATAAATCATTATGCATGAAATTTAAAATATATTATTTTATTATTTAAAAAAATCAATGCCATCTCTAATGATATTTTTTCCTCTGCAGGCGTATTCATCGACGAGGGTTCCCGCTGCTTCGCCGCCAGTATTTGGCACTGGGACGCCTGTCTCCGGTTCCCATTCTGGTTCCGGGTCGGGGTCCGGCTCGGGATCGGGATCTGGATCAGGTGGCGGAAGCGGCAGTTCTTCCGGTGGAGAACAACTCAGCAAAACCAACTTATACATTAGAGGTTTAACACAGAACACCACTGACAAAGACCTGCTTACCCTCTGTGCTCCGTAAGTTATTTTAAAATACTTAATTTATGTGTAATTCCTATTGTCTAATAAATTAAATATAGAACATGTTTACAAAATATTTAATGAAATAATAATTAAAATGTAAAGAAATGTAAATATTTACAAAATTTGAGTTTGTAGCCAGTTTGAACTACAAACTCTAATTTCTGCACCAGTATGAGATTAACGAAGCGATGCCTCTTTAAAAAATAATTTCTATTTATTTATTGGCACATTTTTAAATCTTGTCATTATGACATAGAAACATGGTTGAAAGATAAGATTTATGCGACTGTGTTTTTTATTGAAAAAGATCACCGTCCTCACTCACCAAACAGTTAAAAAATCATCAAAATTTATAAATGTGGATTTGAGTAATCACATGAACCTTAAGAATGCAGACATTATAAAATATGCCAGACAATGAATATATTGTAAGTAACAATGTACTTAATTACACAAGTACTGGGTGTGATTTTAATAGACATTCATCTTTATATTTGTTATATTTATTAATAACTATTAATTTTAGAGGTTGTTAATAATTAGTTTTATCATATTTTGAATTTAACATGCTTCTTACTTTGAAATTTTCTATATTTGAACCTGACAACAGCTAATGACAAACACAGAATCTATGACCAGTGAAGAAAACAAAAAATTATCTTGACAAATGTTTTCTAACTCCTCCTTCAGTTTTCTTCAGGTGCTATAACAGTTACCAGATGGGAGCATAAAAGCTATTTTGAGAGAAACATAAATTTGAATTACAATTGTGGTTCAAATCCATATCATAGCACCTGAAGAAATCAGGAATTAGAAAATGTTTGTCTTGCGATAGTTTTTAGTTTTCTCCACATTGGTTTTTGGTTGTGTTCATCATTACATACTTCCCAGTGTGGTGTTGTAATTTACTGACAATAGCTAGTAATGCTGCTGAAGGCATTTATTAAAAATTGATGTTAAATTTTAAAATTTTGTATTTATTATTAATTTATTTAGTTAGGTATGTTTTATCATGGGTAAGATTTCTGATTGGTTTCTTCAAATATAGCAATAATAATAGATTATGTACAATTTTCTTCAGCTTTTATGTGCCACACAGTTTCTGTCAATTCCTTTTAGTTTGTAATTATTGTTACATTAGGAAATTTTAATTTCAGTAGTAGTATTTTTTTTTTTTAATCATTAGAATATAGTACTAAACTAGTGCTTATTTCTTTTTAAAATTTGGATAATGTTTGTGTTTATGAATAAAACCAAAAACTTTTGCAAAAAAAGTAATAAGAAAACTGCAAAATATAAATTCCAAGATGTTTTAAATGAATGACCGTTAAAAAGCTTATAAGAACAATGTATTTTGAAGTGAAATAAGTAATGAAAACAAAAAATTAATGCTAAATTGCATTATTTAATTTTACATTTGATATATTGAATTTGTAGAAGGATGTACTGTACACCACATTTAATGATGTTGATAAACAGAAATTGCTTTTTTGGATGAAAGATGAGCAGATATAAACATAACCTTCAAGATGTAAACTTGTATTTTTTTCTTTCAAACTTTCTTGTACATTACAAATGCTCTTACAAAAAGATTTTGCAATGCAAAAAACATTCCAAAGAAATAAAATACAGTAGAACCTCCATTATCCGGATTTTCGATTATCCGGATTGTTTAAAATAAACAAAAATTTTACGAATTTGCTGATTTGCACTTGGCGAATTATGACACTGTTTATGTACGTAATGCAATGCATAACTTTTTTGTTTCAACAACGTCTCACCCAGCACAGTGGTCGTAAACGCTTAAATATATTTTACGTAATAATGAAAATATAACTTGACGTACATACTTATAAATAATTTATATTCAAATTACATCATTTCTATGATCAAGGGCAGCGTAAGGCATGGACGACGTGGGCCACCGCCTATGCCTCGCGGTCCGAAGGGCCTCGCGCCTCGAAGGTTTATGCATTACTTAAAAGCCGTGAACGCAACGAAAAAATTTTACTCGTCATAAAACAATAAATAGTTTGTCAAATTTTTATTCATAAAAATGCTGTTTCAACTGCTTTTTATTTTATAAAATCCGTCTTCTTGCACTACCAGAGGGCCTTTTAAACAATAGGTAGTCTGTTAGCGTTGTTCAGTAGCAAGGACTTTAAACTAGTAGTATATAGTCCTTGGGTCAGTAGTAGTCCAAATGTAATACGAACGTTTGTTTCTTGAAAATTTGATCACGATTTAAATACACTATTTACTTTTAATATTACCGATATGTCATCGAAAAGAAAACGTGCTGTATTATCATTAAAAGACAAATTAAAGTATTTGTATCGATTATCCGGATTTTTCCTTATCCGGACTACCTTCATCCCCAATTAGTCCGGATAATCGAGGTTCTACTGTATATATTTATTAGTGCTGGATAAAACCAGATACTCTCAAACTGGTTTAAATTATGTAGAATTAACATTTTATCATATTCTACTAATCTGTACTTCTATATAAAGAGACAATGTACTTTTCGTTGTTCCAACTAACACTACTGAACCAATTGTTACCAAATTTTAACTGTAGCATCTTTATGATCCCTGGAATATTTACCACTAATCAAAACTGCATATTTTTCTTATAAAAGTTTCATAAAAAATGTATTAAAAATTATAGGGGAATCTCATGGTCGGCAGGATGCCACACATGCACTCTTACCGCTCGCAGCCACTCATGCTTTTGTACCACTAGAGTGTAGTTTGAGAATCACCCGGTAGGTGGCAAAGACCCACTTTTTGCTCTTCCACAAGAGAGTTGGCGAGTTCAGGCTCACGTACTCTCTTTCACTATTCTCTTTGATATTTTTATTGGTAAAATCATATCTCAAGTGAATATTTTTGAGATTGATTGATACATAATGCTGAGACTGCGAGAGCACAAATAAGAAGAAAAAGTTCTAGAGCTATAAGTGTTCATAATCATAGACAACATGAATCTACACCAGAGCAGTCTCAAATATTATAATATAATATAATAGAATGAAATAATAGTATATATATAGTAAATATATTGTCCTTACTTAAATAGGTATCAGTCAATAAAGATGAGCATTTGAGAAGTTGTAGTAACATAAAATTCCAACAATTCAACAATTATATTTTTCATAAACTGTGGAATTTGTGAATGATTATAAAAGTTATGGATTTTGTGCCATCTTATTCTACTACATTGTAGCTACATTTTATCACTTGGATGCATGAAAATTACTTGTGGTGTAAAGTGAAAAGTTTCTCTAACAATGCCAGATTTCATTCAAAAAATAATGTATTTGAAATTACAAAGGACATAGCAATGAAACTATTACAACTAATTCAATGTAGGTTTGATCAGAATTAAAATTTGCTATTTACAATTTTCAAAGAGTGCTTGACACTAACTAATAGAAAGGATTATGCAAGAAATTGATGTTTGATTGAGAAAATGAGTGTTTTGCATAGTTTCTGAATCTTATCTTTCCGGTTATGGTTATTATCACTTCTGTTTGTCGAGGAATATTTTGAAAGTAACTTTGAAGATATTCAAAAAAATTTGTGTTTTACAATTGGATATTTTCTAGTTAAAACTGATTTATCAGTGAAACAAAAGAGCAATAATAAATACATCTTTAATTTCATATTTTATTGAAAATTAAAACTTTACTCCGTAGATTACACCGATGACCCGACATTTCCGGCAAAGTCGTCGTCACTGTCACGGAACGTCTGTCCCCCCTCTCTAGTCGAGCATTTCGAAAAGAACTATTATGCATTGTAATGTTTTGAGATAAAGAAGCATAACCTATTTCTTTGCATGTCAGAAACACATACATTTGAAAATTATGATATTTATTATTTGAACGGTTGCATTTCCTATAGATAATGATTGTGGTTCTATTTACAGTTAATGAATTATGTGACGAATAACGTGTGATTGACCTACTTATATTTTGTAAATTAAATTTTTAAAGATGTATAATTAAAAACTTATTAGTAATTTTTGTAAACAATTCTGTAATGAACACAAGTGTTGCAGATTAAATGACCAATGTTCGTTTTTAAAGGTTTTCTTATCATACTTGAAATATTTTAATGAGAGATTATGTATCGGTAACAATGTGGCTTATTTCCTATTTACTTATTTATATACTGAATCATTAAATTTAATTAGAAATAATAAAATATTTCCCCTTTTTTTAANCAAATATTATAATATAATATAATAGAATGAAATAATAGTATATATATAGTAAATATAATAGTATGAAATAATCTAATAATTTTAATGTTTGTACTTATTTTTTGCCCAAGAAATGCTGGGCTTACCTGCTAATTATGAATAAAGTACTACAGTAAATTTTAGTTAGGAATTACAAATGTGTTGTGTGTTCTTCCTATCAAAATTGATGCTGGTAAACTCTGGAGTTAAGTATGTAACAAAGAGCATTTGAAAACTATTATTTGAAAATTAATTCACACTAGTTCTCATGTACTTGCAAGTTTGCAACTGACTGATAGCTTCACAGTTCATAGAATTTGACTTTAGTAGGAAATGTCAAAAAATAAAAGATACTTGCCTCCTAATATGCAAGTATCTAAAGATAGAGCCGTTAATTAGACTAATTTTACATTTGGAAAAGAAGCAACTTTGTTTCAAAAAAAAAATAAGTCAAAATGAACAAATTAGTTATTATTCTATCATTAATGCTTATGGCAGGCAAAGTAGAGCAAACTGCCACTGAAAAACCAATAATTATAAAATTCTACCACCAAACCAAAGGACATGTCTACATGATGTATAAAATATTAGCCAAGTATATAGTGAGCATAGAACAAATTGTTCGGTCTTAACCACCCTTTTTTTAATTTTTTTTATTTATTACAATATGGTTAATGTCCTTGATGTTGCTTCTTGTGTACATATACAGTATAATATGTGTAGAGCACAATCCAAGGATTGACTGATTGGTGGAAAACATAAAACATTTTTGAAAGATATTATAGATCAGTTATGCATGCCTGCATAGAAGTTCAAAGTACTATTTCAAAAATAATTGGAAATCATTTTACTTATATATAGTATATAGGAAATAGTTCTTTGTCAGCAAATAATACAAGTAGTTACAGTAGCTGGGGACTGGCCAGCTCATGATGTTTTTGAGCATATTTCTGTAATTGCACTTTTCCCAGCAGTTGAATTGGAGACAATGCAAAACTTGACAGAGGTACCATATTTGCTCAAAGCAATTTTTAATTATTTAACCATAATAAATTTAAATAATTTATTATGGTTACAACAGGACTTTTACAAGGAACAAAAGAAATTTTAGACATTTACTATGTTTGCATCATTTTTATTATCTAATTCTATCAAATTTAATTTTTTTTAAATTTCTTTATAGAGGATATTGTTTAACTTTACCTAAAAGTTCCAGTGTTTGATTTTTATTCATAGTTGGCATTAGTTTGTCTCCTTACTATTGTCTGGATAAATGTAATATATTTTTTTTTATCTGACATTATCCTTTCTTTTTTACCTGCAAGTTAAAATATATTTAACACAAAGTATTTACGACTGCATCACTTTACATTTGATTACAAGAATTATTTTTCTGGGCAGATAAAATTATTTGGGCATATTTCTGTATGTCAAAAATTATGAGTACATTTTGATTGTTTTTCAGTAAACTTAAATTTTTCTGGTCGTTATTAAGCAGATTTGTAATAACTTCAATAGTGTGATGATCATCTTTGTTTTAATTACTTATTATAATTCTAACTGAATAATATTTTTAAGTGTTTCCCTCTGGAAGTTAATGTGTTAAGTATGAATTTATCAGTTTTGTATTTAATTGCTTTTTTTTTTTTTTTTTTTTTTTTTTAAAAAAAAAAAANACGTTGGTAAATTAAACCTCCATAACTTTTATTATGTTATGTAATGTTTTTGTTTAGTCAAATTATTCTGTTTTTAATTTTACATTACTAATAATAATGTTTATTTTGTTTCAAATTTACATACACACATACTGGTACATTAGCACAATTTATAAAAGAATGGAAATTTTTTATTACATTTTAAGTCATTAACAAAATTAATCTAGCTTTTTTATACTTAACAATAGAAAAATCAGTTTGATTCGAAAGCAGTTTTATTTTCGTATTTTTAAAATCAAACATTTTAAATTATTCTGTTGGATTAAGTAACGGAGAATTAAAGTATGCGTAATAAATTGTCGTTATCTTTGACTGTGTCTACAAAGGTTAGATTTAGAGATTTGGGTGTTAAGGAATGCAGTGTGTATGTTACCCATATATTATTTTAGCATTTAATTCGAAATTAATTTCTTACTTGTACTTTTTTAAAGTAAAAGTACAAAACTGTAATTTAGGTCAAATTATTTATTATTCTCAAAAGGAGTTTTTCTATTAAAATGTATGTAGTAATTAAAATAAAAGTGTGTTTTTTTTAGCATTCCTAAATGTTTGTTTATTCTGTTGCCCTTATCTTCACAGTAAGGTTTGAAGAGCATAAATATTGTCAAATTAAAGCAAAATTATGGCATCAAACAAAAATATAAGTATTTCTTAACTATGAATATATTTTACCTTTACAATTCATCCATTTTACATCAAAGGAAAATAGTCACAAGGGAGTCAATCTTCCTTTTAAGGCTTTAACTGACACTAGAGTGACTTTTTGTCAAATTTACTTATTTGGGTGGTGAATAGCCTTAAAAGGAAGGTTGACTATGTTGTGGGATTTTGTTCTTTTGACATGACGAGAATGTGAACTTCAGATTTTTTTTTGTCTGTCTTAACTTTGAATAGTTTAGTAATTTTTTTTTTTACCTTGTTTATTGACATCAGTATAAAATAAATTAATTAAAAATTAAATAAATAAAGTTGTAATGAATTTTGTACTAAGAAAGCATTGAAACTGTTACACTTTAATCACATTGATATATTTTCATGATTATTGCCATTTTTTGATTGACATTTTGGAATTTTTACATATATATATAGTTCTTAGAAAAATATTTCTCTGCTTCAAATTTAAGAGAAAAATGCAAAGATATTTTAATAGGTGACTTTTAAAAAGTTGATAATTGATGGATATATTTAATTTCTAATATAATGTTTAGTTGGTGTTATCAAAATAAACTGTAATCTATATTACTACTGTGTAGATTTTCTGTCATAATAAAATTGAGAAAGAATAACTTTAAATGGAAATAAAAATTATGGAATTGTGATAATGTATGATGTCTAGAGACTTCAGCTATTCTTATTGCCAGAAAGAAAATTGATATAAACAATAGATCAATCTATAAGCTAAAATTATATATTCTGTTAGATTATGAAAAGAGAGATTCTGAAGTAATATAAAAATTTCTAGATTGATTGTGGAACATGCCTCCCATATCTTATGCAAGATATGGGAGATATGTCGAGGCACTGCATCTTAGACTGGGTGAGAGCTCATAAAAGAGGTATAGTTAAGGAACAACAAGAAATTTTCATGTGGACTATTCAAATTTGCACATTTTTCATGAGATTTATAAAGAATTATGTATACCATTTTGCTTTTGTATCTAATATAGTTGAAAGATTTTATGTAACTAACCATTAACATGTTTATATTACTAGTTTTAATGTTAAATTAGTTTAAACTTCAGTAATTTGGATAAGTTTTCATTTTTGTTTCTCACTAGCAACAATACATAGATGGGAATAAAATACTTAATAGGCAAGATATGCTGTTTGTCAAAAAAAATTATTTTATATATGTAGAAAAGGATACTGTGTTAGGCATACTTTGTAATTTTAACTTTCTTTACTAGTCATACTTTAACAATTTTAAAATATCTCTCATTTGTTCGCTCTCAAAGATTATTATGCATCTTAAAAGTCTTGTTGTTTTATCTAAAGTTACATTTAATAGTTTGCAGATAATTTTATCATTAAGTTTTAATACATAGGCAATTACAAATAATGTTGATCTTTATCCATGTTTGATTTTATTGTTGGATTTTGTGAAAGTGAATATAAGGATAAAATGTTTTTAAATGAAATAATGAAGGTCACTTTATAAAGTAAAAGTGAAAACTCTTAAATTGGGAGTGATATTTGGTGGTGAAACATGTTTACAAAATTTGGTCCAATCAATAATTAGTTCTCAAGAATGTTTTTCATAATTTTTAATTTAGTTAATGTGGTTTAAAATGTCCCATGCTTAATGCTTTTATTTATATAATGAACTAATTTGAAATGCCTTGGTTTGGTATTTATGTGGATAATTAAATTTTTTTATTTTTATTTTTTTTTTATTTAAACAAAGGAATTGTTAAAAGTTAGGTTTTAAATACACCAGAAAGCTAGCTAATGAATATTTTTCCTTTCTTTTCCTGATGAATGTAGGTCAGACTCTGAATACACGATAAGGAATATACATGAGAAAGTTATATTAAGCCACACAATTACATTTTAATTTTCTTTTGGAAGAGATTACTAGAAAAATTTTATTCAGAGAGATGCTGATTTTGTAAAATGTAATTTTTAACAAAGAATTAAAATGTTGGCCCTTACAATGTAAAAAAGCAGTTTTTCTTGGTGAAATCTTTTTATTTTCTTTAAATACGAGAGTATAAATAATATAAACTAATCAAATCACATATTGTAATAATAGAAATTAAACTGAACGAACAACTTTGGGAAAAATTGAGTGCGTCAGTTAAAGTGTGAAACTTTTATGAAGGAATGTAACATTCTTTTCACTAATTTCCTGTTTGGATTTTGTTTGAAGGAAGTCACGTTACTTATAACTGACTTTGCTACAAATTGAAATCTGAAAGATGACTGTGAAACCTGTTCAGTGAGTCTGTTGTTATGGAGATTATTAGCTAGTGCTTCTTTATAAGTAATTCCTTTTTTATAAATTTAAAAATAATGCTGAGTTTTGTTTTTGTCTTTGTCATGTTTATTTTTAACTTGTGTTAGATAATTTTATCAGAAATTCTAAAATTATTTTTATTAGAAATTTCAATAGAAGGCTGTTATTAAAATTATTTTATGACAGATTTCTAAATTATTTCTTTAACTCCATACTTTAGAATTAAGGTAATAAAATTCATAGTTTTTTGTTTCACTGATTATTTATCGTTTCTGATGAGCATAAGTTGGTGATTGCCTATATCATAAATTTCTGTGCTGATCTGTTTATGTTGAGGTCTTACAGATATTTAAGATCCTTCCCATAACTTCCTTTACTTTGTCTGTATTAACAAATTCTTATACATTAATAATGCATTATATTAAGCTGTAGTTTTTACCAATAATAAATTTTTATTCTTTGATGCACAAGAGAATGAATGAATTCATTCTAAAATCCAAAATCAAAGCTGAAACTGGTAACTTATAAAATCAAAATGTAGAGAAGTGTGAATGGTTTTGATTTTACAAATGAACCCCTATGACATTAAGGCAAAAGTGTGTTACATAACTAACTGTTAAAGCTACTAATATGAATATGTTAATGTTAAATTACATTTAAGAAGCCTTCCAGCTGAGTATTAATTAACTTCTACAATAACATCTTATCTCACTGAGAATTATTTATTAACTAACATTTTCAACCTGTTCTACAGGTCATCTTCAGGTTTTTAAAAATCATGGAACATTTGATAACTATTTTTTGTATAGAAAAGTTAAGAACACATTTAAAATACAAAATTCTTTGGAATATTGAGCTATTTGAATCCAAAAAAATAAAATAGATAAAAAGAAAAATTACATTCACAATATCAGTTTTTGATTGTATGGACATCTATTCTTTAATAAGTTCTTTTGACCATACATTTTCAGACTGTGGATAATACTGTGTGATCCTTATAGTTTTATACATCTGCCCAAAAGTTTACTTCTATAAATTTCAACTTTTTCCAAATTCATTGCTATTTTTAGTGAGTGTACCAGTTTTATAATGCTAGCTTCCTCCCATTCTACCACTAATCCTTTGCTTTGTGCCATTCTAGACAAAGCTGTACAATACTGCCCATTCTCTTTAAGATATTTATTAAGTTTTGTTTGTAACCCCTATGTATTCTTTCTCCCAACCCATTTGTTCATTTTTATACGGGAACCACACGTGATTCTTTTGTATATTCCTTCTTGGTCAAATGGGTTTGGAGATTGTTAAATATTCCAATGACAAAAGACAAATTCTGCCTCAATGAATGAAAGGGATATCTTTAATCTTATTAAATTGTAGGAGTAACTCTTGCATCTTTTGACAAATATTACTCTTTCCTAGATAAAATGTCAGCACAGATCTCTCATAGCATATATATAACAATATGAAAAAGGGGATAGACTCCATGCTAAATTATGGAAATAATTCCAAATTGAAGCTATGTAGTTTCACCGATTGCACAAGACTCAATTTATTTCCAATTTTGTGTTGTAGCAACAATTATAAAATTCCATTGCACTGATTAGCAGTGAATTGATTTGTTTGATTGCCTGAATCACACGAAGAAAATTTTTGATTTTCCATATCACTGTTACAACAGATATTGTTTTGATTTGCTTCCATTTTTTTTAAATTTTTTTGGGTGACAGTGTCTCATGATATAATTAACTCCAAGTGTTGCTACCTGATAAAAATATTCTATTAAGATCAGTCAATCAAAAATCATTATTTCTTACTACAGTCCATAAGCAGAATAATCTTTTATTTTCATATTAATACAGTAAAACCTCTAAATTTTGAATTATAAGGAACAAAAAAAATGGATAGTTTGGTTTATGGAGAGTTCTTCATATGGAGGTGTGTGTGTGTATATGTATATATATATATATATATGTATGTAATTCTGCAATATATTTAAGCCAAGAATATTTATTTGAATCATTATTAGAATGACATGTGATGCTGTAATAATAATTTAAATAAATGTCACTAACTTAGACATCACTAAACTACCTCACTGTCTACACTTGAATGTATTCAAAAGTCCAATTTAGCCTAATATAATGAATTATCTGTAGGAAAATATCTACAGGAAAATTTAGGTGATTTGTGAATAGATCTTTATTAATGTAAAAGATTTCATTAGTTTTGAAAGTGAAATTCAAGTTGGTTGCCATGAATGAAGAATTCTCTAAATACAAATATGAATTATGAGAAAATCACTATTCTCCAATGAAAACTAAAGAATAAAACAGTAAACTTTAGTTACTATAACTTTTCTTCCTGCTACGACATAAAAAAACCACTAACATTTCCACCAGGTGCAGAACATAATTTTAAGCTGCTCAATGCTTAAAATTTAGCAGAAAAGCTGTTAAATCTGGCTTTAAAGCCAGATTTAACAGCTTTTCTGCTAAATTTGCAACTGTGATGTCATTGGCTTGCTTTTTATCTAGCCACATTAAACTCACTTAACTGGCTAACGTGTCAAAAGAATTTGCAGAATTTAATAGATTGACAAGAACTTGCTGAGAGTGACTTTAGAAGTAGAAAAATATCTTATATAAAAGTTCATCAGACTGACAATCTAGTTCCACTTGAGAAGGAATCCGAGAAAGAGAAGATTCCAGATTAGAAGTTTTACTATATATTCATGCAAATACATAAACATTTTAAATTAAAAATTTTAGTATAATAATTTTAAATTCACGTGAACAAAGCATAAATTAATTAAACAAAAAGAACAGCAGAAATACAATACATAAGTATTATTTGTTACATGTAACATATTAACTATATGAATTTTTTGTCAAATATAAATAGTGTTTATATTTTAGTGGCAGAGCCAGAAAAATGTCACAGGAGGGCATCTTAATTAATGTAAATTATTATTTAAACTGAGTCTGAATGCATAAATTAAGAGTCCAGATAACTGTTTAATAACTGATGATCTCTGGAGTTTTTACAATTACATTTTGAGATATATCATAAAAGAATATTTTAAATGCATCGTTTGAAGCCGAACATATCTGTTTAGATGCGGACGACATCTACGAGGTTTGAAAAAACATCAGCAGCAGCCAAATGACACGTTTTTACTTAAGTAGCAAATGGCAATTTGTGTCATTTAATTAGCCAAAACATAACCCAATAATAAATCCAGTTTATTTGACTAGAAACAACTTAGTTTAATGTGGTTATTAAATGGTTACATTAGTTAGTTATAAAAATTTAATTGTCGTCTGCAATAAAATACTTTATTTTTTGAAATTGAGAGATTATAAATGTAACTTCATAAAAATCTTCGAGTTTTGTTCCAGGAATTTCCAGGTTGGAAATCCTAATGAAGTCAAATGAACTATTTAGTTAAATCTTTTTGAACCTTCCCACTGGTGTAGAAGTTGCATTTTATTATAGCATTTATATTAGAAATATGATAAATTCACTAGCTTAAAGTTATCAGATATTAATTTTGAATTTTAATATTTGATACTAAGTTGTTTTGTATTACTAAAATTATATCCAATGTAGCATTTTTTAATCATCATAAATTTATAGCTGACACTAGCTTGGACTATCTTATTTGAATAAGAGTTTGACAGTAATTTTATCATTTGATAGGATAATTATTTAAATTAGCAATTGTGTTTAAGTATTGCAGATTTTTTTTCATTATACTAATGAAAAAATATTCATATTTGAACCTATTGTCAAATTTAAAATGTCAAAAGACTTTTATAAGTAAAAAAGAAAAAACGAAAAGGTAGATGCATTAAATAATTCTAGCCAGCTGGTTACAATTGCTAGCAATATAAAATTAAACAAAAGTTTGCAATGTAGACCAGCTGTCTGAAGCTGCTGCTCTAATTAGCGTTTTATTGTATTTTTCAAATAAACTTCTAAAGTTTAATATTTTGCATTAACATTTTTGTCTTGTATTTGGTAAGTGTAAAAAGATCACTTTTTGTATTTCTTAAAGGTTTTTTAAGATGTTATCTAAAGTACGATTGAGTATTTTATAAATTTAATATTAAAAAAAAGCAATTTATTATTACTACCTACAGATTAAAATGTAAAATGTCATTGCTTGATTAGTTTAAGCACTGCTACACCGTCTTATATCTAATACTAAAAAAAATTGTTATGGTATTTTTTCAGTTTAAATTTCAAAGCTTTTCATTTGACTAGCCTAATATAAACAGTATTATTAATGCAAGAAAAGAAATAACTCGTTGCCAGTTTCCAAACGTGCTTGTATTATACACATTTTCTAGGCAAGAAATTGGTCAGTTTCAAAAACAATAAATTCCCACTGTTGTTATCTAATTGGTTTGTGGAAAACTCATTGAGTGGTCTTAAATCAGACTTTTTTAAATCATGTAGTTTGTGTCATAAATCGAAATTTTGTTCCCAGAAATGCTTTTTGAACTGTGTAATACTGCAAAAAGATGGCTGACAAAGAAAAATAACATTTAAATAAAGCATTTAGATAATTTATGGAGTGAAGACTACATACCAAAAATAAACCTTCATGTTAATAATTCCAAACATGCTAATGGAAATAAAATTCAACAAAAAGTTACACAGAAAATTGCCAAATTTTTCAAGCTCATTTTCAGAGACATTCACTATAAGAACATTGCTATTGCAGGGAATCAATTGAAATAGAAAAACATTTCTACGGTTTAGTGTTCTTGTGACTTTTATGAAGATCCGATTACCATAAACAAAAGTAAATGCAAGATGGAAATGACTGACTTAAGCCATCATCATGGCAAAACACAGAGAAGAATAATTACACATTTTAATGGAATTCAAGAAGTAACTTTTTTTTTTTCCATCTATAACTTTATAAATGGAAATTTATAAACAATAAAATTCTTAATATTAAATAGGTATATCAAAGAATTCCATGAAATAATTTCTGAAGAAAGTATTTTGTGAATAATTTTATTGTTTTTTTTTTTTTTAGAAGACTTAATTTAAAAAAGAGGAAAAGGAGAATGTACTAAACACACAGCTCTTCATTTGATGGAATGAAAACTAAAATTTATTCAGTAGCTTTCTAAATACATTCAATTAGTATAGATGGTTATCATCCTCAATAAGCATTTTATTGGCATATACAAAAATCAATAGTATTAAGTTTTGTATGAAGTTTTGGATGTTATTTATAGTAAAGCAAATTGAATAAATCATTTAAGAGATGCAATTAATTGAAGTTGTCATTATATTAAACTAAAAGGAAAACAGAGAAGCAATTTGAAAAACTGGCATTAAAATTGATTCAGTCAAATGCAAAGAACAGTTAAAGACACAATTATATAGCCAGAAAAATTATTTCATCACTTTATCCTTGCTAAAACATATAAACAACATGGCTCCTTAATATTAGTGAAACATACCATAAATAAATATATACATTCATTTATTTTGAACTTGTTTAAGGAGAAGAAAATATTTAAAATTGTCATTTTTCTGAATTTTATTGACTGAGAAATTAAATATTGACTGGAATAAAAATACTACACTTTCAAGAATGACTTTATCTTACTTTTTAATTTTGTGTGATAAAATTTAATGAATAAATTAGCTTTAAAAGATAAAACTTAATCTAAAAATTCGTCTGATATTCTCAATTTGAATTAAGTAGTACAGTAGAGTCCCGCTAGTCCGAACACTGCTAATCTGAACATGTTTCAGTCAGTCGAGAGGAAATTTTTTAGCTCGCAAAATATAAGTTTTTTGTATTTTCCAGTTGAATTTAAATGGTATTAATAATACAAAACGATTTAGAATTCCACAACAAAAAAATTGTATATTATTGTAGTACTGTATTAATACTGTGTAAAATTAATAAATCAGTGTTTGGCATGGCCTATTAAAACAGCAGATTACACTGTACTTACACACAAAAACAGAAACAAAAGTCATTGATGGTGTTGGATCTATATAAATTGGACCTGTTTTACTGCTTGCTTCTGCATTATTTTAATTATTTGGCTATTCCAAACAGGGCTTGGTCCCAATTAGTTCGGACTAGCGGGACTCTACTGTAGTTAAATTTGTTACTTTTTGTTTTGTGTTAGTCGAATGAATTTATTGATTTATTCCCATGTTGTGAAATTGTATGGAACCACGTAAGTTTTGAAAATATAATAAAGATTGTTTTCTTATAAAAGTTGTTATAACAACAATTACAGTAAATACTCATAAGCTTTTTTGTTTTTCTAATATTTTATTCAGTTCTGGACAAATTTCCTGATGACATTTCTATTATTCTGAAGCATTGTCCATGGAAAAATAAATTCAATTTTTAATCCTTAAGATGGAAATTGTTTTGTTACCATAAAATTAATTTGGATTTTAACAGCATGATATGATTATCATTATTATTAAATAATATAAAACAATTTTATTTATTTTATGCTAATTTTGATATCACCCAACATTTTCTTATTGCTAGATTTTGACATTATACATTTTTAAAAAATTTGAACTAGGTAATGTGTGTAAATTCTTGCTGTATGACACAGTTTACAACAGAATATTATACGTTAATTATATGTTAAAATATTCTAAAAATTGTATCTATATTGGAAGCAAGAGAAACTTTTCTGTATATTTAAGATTTGACAGAATTCTAAATTAAATCTAAATATTTGAAGGTATTTTAGTGGAAAATTGAATTTAATACCTATATAGAAATACTTTCGTATTGGAAGCTATCTCTCTAATCCAATCATTATAATAATAGTCACTCATGTTTCAGTCCACATGTTTTTGTATAAAGATTTGAATTAAATTTATAAAATTTTTTCCCATAATCTAATAGGACAGTACAGATTGTGATGTCATTCCTGTTCCTACTACTACTACTACTACTAATTGCTAGTTAAAACACTCTGCATGTTGGTCTTTCCTTAACCCAACTGCATAGTCTGGTAATGTGCCGATACTTTGTGTCAATCAATAAATCTGTCAGTTAAATTTACTGAATTTTAATTTATGTAATAACATTTAAATGAAAATAGTTTAGTAAAAGGAAAAATATTTGTGAAATTTTCATTTTAAATATGTATTGCAATTTTTATTTCAGTTTTTTTTAATAGACTGCCAACCCACAAATTTCATTCAATTATTCTTAAGAATATAATTAAAATTCTTAAATTTAATTGACCTTACAGTTAGCAATATGGAAATTAATAATTACAAAAATTAATTTCAGAGAATGCAATTACCTTTTTTAACAATCAATGTAGATGGTGTTTGTTTGTTTGTTTGTCAAATATTGGATATAACTCTGCATTGTTGTTTGATACATTTTGTGGATAAAATTTCGTTAAAATTATTTAAATTTAAAATATAATTACTAGTTGCCTAGTTCAATATTTTATCATCATCAGTCATTTTTAAGAAATCTGTCTAGAAACATTGAAAATTAAAGTCTATTTGTATTGGATTGAGTACTGTACTTACACTATTTTTACACTATTTTTAATCTATATTGAAAACTGTTTGTCACGATCTCAATATAAAATATTTAATTTGGTAATTGTTATACACATGTAACAGCTCACTTTTTATACCCAGTATACTCCACATACAAGATACTCATATAATAAACAACTGCAAATGTGTTAATCTTTTTGTTGCGGGGAAAGAATTTAAAATGTTTAGCGAGTACAAATTTTTTAATAGTTCAGAAATATTCTACGTACAAATTAATTCTTTCTTTACCTTCAAAGTTTTCATACAAGCTGAAAAATAAATTTTACTAATTATGGATCAGGTTATAGTATTGATTGATCCAGAAATACTTCATAACTAAATAACGTGTTTTTCAATTTCTGATGTAAATAGCAACATTTCTTCTGAATGACAGAATGAGCAGGTGAGAATATCATCCAATATATATATATTATTACCATTCTTAACATGCATGCATTTTGGCTTTAGCTCCTCTTCATTACATGCTATAGTGATGTTTATTATTAGTTAGTTTTCTAAATTTATAAAATATTTCTCAATCAATCACTAAAAAAATAAAACTTTTCAAATGCAATAGAATTTGAAAACTTCCTAAATTCAACAGTTTGTATTTAGTATTTTATTGTATCAGTTTCTAAATCATTTTTAAAATCATTCTTAGTAAGTTACAATGATTATAGTAGTACATGAAAAAACATAAAAGCTGTTTTGTTATTTATTAACTTCACTCGCCCAGATTGATCAGATTTATGACTTGAATTATAAGCCTTCTTAATTTTATTTCCTTTAAATTTACTTTCTTGAATTGAATCACTGCTTACTGCCATTTAGCCGACATCTTATTTAACTTACGTAGGAACACTATTTTGTAGATTGAGAGTAAGGAAAGCATTTCAGTTTTATTTTAAGTAGTATAGATAATTCTTGTTTAACTGGATAGATACAGTATTTTTTATAATGTCTTAAATATCTTTGACATTTACAATGATCTAATATGACAATTCTATTGATTAAATGCAAATAAGTCTGGTTTCCAAAGCCAGGCAGCTTTGACAAATTAAGCATTATCAATCCCTTCATTAAACATCAAGAAGAATGCTTATCTGCATAAAAATATTGTTACTATTCATTTTAATACAGAACCAAGCCTACGAAACTCTATAAATGATTTAAATTCAAGTATTGTTTATAAATAACAATATTATTTTAAATTTGTATGCAGGATCTTATAAATATATAATTCTTCATGGTTCTCTACATTTAATATTTATTTTAAAAAATAAATATTAAAAAAAAAGTTGTTTATTCTGTTTCTTTGAAATTACTGAAAATGTCATCAAAAATTTTATTTTGTTTTAAAATTTGCTTGTTTTGCTTCATATCTTGTTGAATTAAAATGATATATAGATGTTAAATAATAAAACAAAATCCAAGCAAGCAAAGTTTAGATAATTTTAAATATCATTGTCTTCAACAGATGGACTTCAGCATTTTCTTTGTGGTTTAAAAGGCCGAGTTATATAGAAATGTTTTATCTTGAGTCCACTATGGGCTTTGGATCCAATTAAGGTGTTAACGGACTGAGAGCATACGCTTTCCTGCGACTGTCTCGTTAACTTCATTTGCTCTATATTCTTTGTTTAGATCATATCTTTCTTCTAAATTGTTCTCTTGTCGATCAGATAGTATCATTTGGTAAGTATCTCCTTCAAAAACGCAGTTTTTATCTATGTAAATGAAAGTTTTTTTAAAAGATAATCTCTGTATTCATGGTAATTTCTTAATAAAATATTTTTCTCCTTATTTGTTACACTTCTATATATTCATAAGTTAAATGCAGTTTGTTGAAAAATTATTGATTTAATTTCCAAAATTAAATCATTAAGTTCATTATGCATGCTAACATTTAAGTTTTCCAATTATTTTATTAGCTGATGTAAAGTCTTTTCTGTTGTCATAATCCTGAATTGTTTCAAAAACTCTTCAATAGATACTCATAGTTAGATTGAATTTGATTTATATATTTTTTTTAAGTGGAATTTATATCATCAAAGCAAGTAGTTAAAGAAAATTAACTCTGAATGTTCTTTCTAAGGAGCATTACCATTATATGTTTTTGTCTAATAAAGACATTTCGGGCATATGATAAATGAATGAAGCCTAGTTGATTCAGAATAATGTGGCTAAATGTGTACTATGTTTCCTCAATTCTAAGATGACAAGTAAAAATGGATTAAACAGAAATGCATCTTAGTGCGCAGCATCTTATATCCACTATTCAATTGGAAGTCGTCGTGGATGGATCGAATATGCATTATGCACTAATAATAGGCATTTTTTTGCCATAATGCTCAATGGGCAGATCAGCTTAAATAAGCTTTAAAATGTCTTTTAAGGTGTGGTATTAAATTATTTATACACAGTGTTGAAATAGAGCCATAAAACATTATATATTTTGTGACATTTTTATAGTTTTTCTATCTTGTTATTATTTAACAAAACTTAAAATGAATTGAATTGGAAACCTATTTTTATAAAAGAAAATCTTAAAATTAATTTTAAACTGTGGTGCACATTAGAGCCAAGTTACTGCTGTATTCACATAGAAGTAAATGCTTGGAGCTTGTTACAAAAGGTTTGGTTTAAGATATAAGTACTTTATATATTTAAGTGATAGTAGCTTCAGCTTTTAAAGCTAGAGAATAAATAAATGCAGTTTTAAATCAACGATCATGTTTGATATATATCTAGAAAAGTACTGACTGATAACACGAAATAAAGGTGGGTTAACTAATAGTCAAACATATTTAAGTCATTAATTTTGTACTAGAATTATGCTGAAAATTAATTTAAATTATGGAGTTTATCCCAGTGTATATAATGTATGTACTCAACTGAACTAAAAAATTTGTGTGATGAGATAAGTAATAAAAAGTCACAATTTTTCATACAATAAATAGAAAAGTATAACAAAATGAAACTAATCCCACAAAATTTCCATAATTGTGTTTTATTAATTAATTTTGGTTTTAAGTCAAACTTATAATTTTGAAAATTAAATTTATAAATTTTATCAGCAAACTGTATCTGATGATAATTTTGTGATGCTTAGCGAGAATTGCATTGAGTGTTGTGAATTGCATAAATTTAATACTTTATCCTTTAATACTCTAATGTAATTTATGCGATATTTTTAATTCATAGTTGCCTAGTTGTAACCATTTCAGATTGTAAATTTTAAATAATTTTTATAAAATTGCAGTTATTAATTTATATTAAATTTTTTTCTTTTTCAGATATGGAAATATAATATCAACTAAAGCAATACTGGATAAAAATACCAATAAATGTAAAGGTAAGTAATTAATTTTTTTCAGGTATTAAGATAATGAAATGTTTTTTATTTGACCTTACATTAAATCCACTTTTTAAATATATTGTTGGAAATAGTGAAATTTTCCTATAATTAATATTTGAATGCATCGGAATGTTATAAAACAATGGCAATAATTAACCAAGGGTAGTTAATGGTGAGATTCAAATCTTTCCTTTAATTTGAGAAAAGTAATTGATTTTTTTTAATGTGGTGGAGATGAAATAATCTCTTGAGTAATAAAATCACTTACAGTATTTTTTTTGTGTACACAAACATTAAGATTAACTGATGTCACTTCTAGTACAATAAATGTGAACGTGCAATATTCTCCAGCAAAAATCTTTAACATTTTAGTCATTATTTTTGAATTATTGTTATAATTAAATTATTTAGAAACTGTTGAAAAGACACCCAGATGGCCGAATTATCTAGAAATATTAGTGAGTAATAAAAATTAATGTGTTTCTTGACTATTGAGACTCTCTTCTACATAATTTTACTTGTCCAAACTGGAGGCAGGTCTTAAAATCTACAGTGTCTTACATTTGCAGTCAGAAACAGCAATTGTCAGTCATCATGAATAGCATGCATTGTGCATTATTCATTGGATTTTCTGCTATATTTTGATGGCTGTGTCAACATTTCAAATGCCTTTGAGACAGTGTTACGATTCGGCTAAAAATTGAAAAAGTTATTGTATACACAGAAGAACATGGAATTGGTAGTAACTTTATGACATTTATGTTGTTTTTCTAGCCTGTTTTTACATAACAAAACGTTATAAAATTATATGTTTTAAAATTTTCTCCCCATAAGAAAATCTTAAAAATTAATTTTAAAACTATGATGCATCTTCAAATCAGTGATATTCAGTTGTAACTTACTTAAAACTGTTTTTTT
>NW_019384761.1:484764-497810 GCF_000671375.1 Centruroides sculpturatus | reverse complement strand
TATGTATTCTTTTCTTTATATAAGATTTTTACATTAGTTTTATCTATATTACAATTATTTAGTAGGCAAAATTCTTTAATTTATTATTGTTGAATTTTTTTATAAACAGTAAAAGTGATTTCTTTGAAATGGGAAATAAATGCTAGAGGTTGCAAACATGATCCAATAAGAATAATGACAAACAAGTTATAATTCATTTATTAGTTAACCTGTATAGCAAAACAAACTGTACTGTAGTGTATTGTGAATGCAGTGTTATTTCGTTTTATTAAAAAATAATCTGGATCAAAAAAGATTTTTGGATAGCAACATTGAATAAATCTTTTGTTTTATTTTTTGTGTATTTTCTTATACTTAAATCTTATTCATTTTAAAATTATATAACAAAAATTTTATATAAATTTAGGTTATAGATTTCTGGCATCCATTAGAAAAGGCTCAATATCCAGAATATTTTGCTCGAAGAGAACAGAGAAAAAAAGAATATGTAGAAAGATGGGAAAAACAATTTGGTAAACCAGATAAAGCAGATTATCATTAAAAATTATAAATTAATAATAAATTTGAATACAAAATAATTAACACATATTCTTTATGAATTTAGAAATGGAAAGTTTAAATTCATTTTAAATGTATTTAGACATGTAATTAGATTATTGTAAAAATAAAAATGATTTTGATCTTTCAGTCTTTTGTCATAATTGAAATATTTATTACTGCAGTAAGTTGTAATTAACTCGATTGTCTTGGATCTCTAACAAAAGATACTGAAAGCACCCATCAATACATGAGCAACTACAGCTTGTCGGTGCCATATTATCCTAAAAACATTTCTAAGATCTTACCCAAACTCAAACCAAATTCCCAAAGTGGCATGCAGAAGCCTTAATTGTCTCAGCTAATGAAAACATTAATAAAACCTTTGTTTTTCTGAAAAAATATTCACCATCAAATAAAAATAATTGGTTGGCTGGTGCTTTTGTTAAATAAAAATTCCAACTTCTGATAAAATTATGGTTTTTGAATTTGTATATTGAAAAATAGAATATTTAATGACAAAAATTATGACAATACAGATACTTCTGTCTTAATTTTATAAGTTAAATAATATGAAAACTATAAAAAATAAATGATATTGTCAGTGAACATTTTCAAAATTGTGTACGTGTGCACATGATTGACTGACAAAGAAAAAAAATTGCTTTATCTTTTTACTGTTGTAAGTTACTACTTGTAAGTAAACTTTATTCAAAGACTAAATTTTTCAAAATTATAAATATCAGTTTAATTGCTTATATTGCAAAATAAGTTATATTGTAACTTATTTTCCAATTCAGATGGATAACTGAATAATAGATGATACTTAAATACAATTATTACTAGTTAAAAAGTGCTGTTTGTTAGATTATTCATAATTGTTGAGGAAATAATTTCTAATATTTTGATTCTTTAAGCATTACAAGTGTTTGATAATGATTAAAATTGAAAATATCAATCAATAATTTGACATATTTCTGATGATTCTATGTTTATCAAATTTTGAATTATTTTTAAAAATATTTCTTGATTGAGTTTGATGCTTGAATAATTTGAAAATTATCCAAGTTAAGAAATTGTGTATTTACAAAGTATTTTTATAGCAATTTTCTAGTGTTACCCTAAAAAATAATTTTCTCTTCAGTTGCTAGACATTATCACTTGTCATCAAAGATCTATTTAACCAACTTGAATATAATAACATAAGTGGTTTCATAAATCTTGTATATTTTGTTTTGCCAACATTTTTTCTTATAATTAATCTGTAGAATTTTTCACTTCATTAATTATAATATATTCTTGTCAGTATCAATGTTTATTTTAATTTATTCTGAATTTTGAAAATTTTGTATCCATTTAGATAGTGTTTACACTACTTTACATTTATTTCGAATTTATACATTGGTAAATAGCAAATTAAATGATCAAAATAATGTAAATAATATAATTCAAAGGGAATTTTTTTTAAACTAATGTTGATTATTATAAAGTATGACTATTGTATTAATTAGTGATGGGATGATACCAAAATTTTTCCAGATTCTGATTCTTTTAAATTTATTTTAGTTTAGAAAAATTAACAATTTACATACAAGCATAATACATCCATTAATTAATAAACATCAAGCTTAAGAATGGAAAACAATCTGAAATATAGAATCAATATTTTGAAAAAAACGTGAAAATTCTCCATTTATAAATGGATACATATGCTTTTATTGTGTATTACGAAATAAAATTCTAATCTTATTTTGGGTAAAGTTAATATTGCAACACCACCCTACCCCCAAACAAATTACAGCTAATTCCCTTTTACTCAACCAATTAAAAATTTTAAAAAGCAGACAAATTTTTGAAACAAACATTAATAAAATTACTAGAACACTTAAATTTATTTTAATTATCTTTTATGCAAAACAACAAACAATTTCTCTATGTCCCAATAGAGAAAAGAAAGTTGCAATTAATTTTAAAAAATTGTAATTATTGCTATTATTATTTTTTGAAACATAAGGTTCAATACTAACAGATAACAATGCTAAGAATATAGTAAAATTGAAAAATTTATTTACAGAGTAACATTTGTTTTGCTTCATTTTCTAATTTTTGTGGTCATCATATTTTTTACTCATCATTTTAATAAAAAGTTTATTGTCATTATTAAAAGAATCAGATTGAATGAAAATCATTTAAAGTATGAAAATGTATTTTTGTTTATTATTATATATATTTTTAGGAATTTATAACAAAGAAATCAATATTTTCTTCTTCCAAACAATAAAATTGAAAATGTAATATTGTAATCACTGACAAAAATATCAAAATTCAACGGCAAATTTATTGATTGGTACAGTTTACAAGTGAGAAGGATTTCTAAAAAGCTGAGATATTTTGCTATAATTTTAAGAAACGTTTTGTGATTTAATAATTTAAAAAGTTTAAATAAATCTCCTTTTCAATTCTATTTTATTCTATACTAAGAAGAAAATTAAGAGATTAAGCTGATTTTAGTGAAAAAATCAGTTTTTTTTTTTTAGCTTAAAAAGTTTCATATTTTCTATTTTCACAATAAGAGTCTCACTGTTGAGCAATGAGGAGCATCTCCAAAGTCCTCAATCTGCCATTGTCAAAAGCAAACAATTTTTTTTAATTATTGTAAATTTGAAAATTTTAAGAAATTATTTGATTATATTTTAAAATAACTACTGGCATTTTCAAACAAAAAATGTTTGGAGGTTCGAATTTGGAGAAATTTTTTTTTTTCCAAGCCCTCATTTTTGATACTGTTTGCTAATTTCAGAAGTGCTCTTTACAAAAATGTTTTAATTGCTTCTAACAAAGAGATTGCTTGAACAATTAATCAAAGAATATTTTTCTGTTTAAAAGAAATAATAATTTTAGCTTTAATAATAAAGAAGTTATAGTAATAAAACGAATTAGGAATTATGGAACATTTCCTCTAGGCTATATAATATAATCATGCATTTCAAAATAATAAATTAAAGGATAATATATATTTTATATAGTTTAAAATATAGTTAAAAAGTGTTCCAAATGGAATACTTTTTAACTAAATATAGGATAAAGTTCATGTACATTTTTTTTTTCCAGTGAAGTTATAATCTGAATTCAAAATATGAACTAGATTTTTACAAATTTATTTATAGCAAGTTTCTGTTCAAAAGAATACGAAATTTGGCAGATTGAGATGTTTTGGATCAGCATTTCTTAATTTTACTTATATAATATGACGAATGGAATTCATTTATATCACAATTTTCAATTTTTATACAAATAAAATCACCCATCTGCTTTTTAATATTTTCGATAATTTAGTTCACGTAACTGTCGATATTTTTTTTTTATTGTTTTATGACATTTTGAAGATTGAGGACTTGACATAGATGTAAAACTACTTCCTCCCCCATTACAATAAATAAAACTGACGAAAACAAACGCTAAAAGTTGTTTATCATCGTGTCAAACAGGTTATCTTTCTATAAATTTTTAGAGTCATCGGGCACGAAAAATATAAAGATTTACCTCTAATAAAAAAAATTACAAGCCATTTAGTCAAACATTGATTTTTTTTCTTTTTTTTAACATATCTTACATCAAATGCTAATAAAGAAATATAGAATCTCTCAAAATAGAACGTAACAGATCATTGCATATCCATTGATTGAACTTGACAAAAATTTTTAAATACATTCAAATTCAAAAAATCCGGATATAAAATAATTATATGTATATCTCTAAGAAAATAAATTCATAATTATTCAGTATTAGAACAGAAACGCCGATATTAGTTTGTCAAATGTAAAAAGTCGGTTAAGACTTCAGCCTACCCTCTGGGATGTCCGGAATCGAATCGGGGTGAGTAATCCTCAGGAATTTTTCAGGAGCAGTTCGTCCCGTATATTAGGGCCCGGCCAAACCCACGATAAGTATAGAAAAAGGCCCTTATAGAGCCCACAGGAGGAAAGAATCAAAAACGAAAGTAAATGTTTTTGTGACAAAATAAAATAGCTAATTTCCATTTTTTTTGTTGTTTACCTTTATTTAAACAAGTTCTTTCCAACTGAATAATAGTTACTAATTTTATATTAATAAAAATATTATTTGGATATATAGACTTTTTAAATCATAATATTGTATTTTATTTCTAATATATTCTGGAAAACAAGAATAAAAGAAAGAAATATAATAGGTTCATTATTTTTATTTAAAACATCTCTTCTTCAGTAAATGCGAATATTTTATTGTGTATGTTTATATTTTAAGCATAAAATATGCATTAATAAAGCATAAATATTTGAATTAACGTGACTATACAAATATTCTTAGGTTTTAACATTTGAAATTACGAAATAAACATTTAAAGAAGAAAAAAAAAGAGGTAAACACTTAAAAATTAATTTTTATTTTGACAAAACCTTTTTTTAAAATAGCATATTTACAAGAAAATGCGATCTTTACGGACGATTTTAGAAACATTGGAATGGTTAGTTTTAGTATTTATCTGTATACATACCCTGTACAATGAATGAAACGGTTGAGAGATTGAAAACAATGTTCACCTACATAATATAATTGCTGTATTCTTTTCTGCTTACTTTTCACTACTATGCATTTTCGTTTCTGATGAAATTTCGTTCTTTTTTACAGTTGAAATTCGAATTTCTATAGTTAAATATCCCATCATTCCTACAACGAGTACAATTAATAAAATATACAATTTTATTGTTATGCATAGTGAACTACTGTAGGCGAAGGCTATAATAAATCCCAGAGATTCCCATAAACGGTAATTAGCAAAAGCTGCTTCTTCGTTTTTCGGAAATAATACACCATACAATGCTGTAGGAGGGAAAAAATAATTAATATTTTAACATAGAAGTAATAGTAATGATGGCCAAGTCCATTAAAATATAATATATATAAACATAAGCCTACATATAATATACATTTCTTATATACTTACAATTAATTTGTGTTTGCCAAACGGCATCTCCTAATCCCCAAAATCCAGAGATGACGAAGAAAACTACTTTTTGATCGGGATTAGGGGACCAAAGAAACATGAGAATTATAATTCCAACGTTAGAAAGTGCCGTTGCTATAAAAATGATTTTTCTTCCTGTTATTTTAGACAGATGACCAAGAGTCACAGAACCCAGAGCATCCATCACACCAAAACAGATCATTACGTAACCAACGTTGTGTATACCCCAAGAACAACTAACGAAAGCCTATAAAAAATTGAAGAAAAAAATCATATTCAAGATATGAAAGTATTAGCCAATTACTTTTATGAGTATAATAAATAGCATTGAACATAGATTAAGGTAGAGTAAAACCTGTCCAAAACATAAACCTACCTAAACGGAAAAATCTTTTAAAAACGGATTTACACAGGTTTTGCTGTATATAAAATGTTGATAAAGGTCGATTTTCGTTCTTTAGCATAGTATAATAATATAGTGTTTCTATATATATATGCAGTGCAATATGTAGCATTTAAAAATACAATAGTTTTTAATAAGAATACATATTTATAAAATACGTTATGAGGCATATTATATAATTTTTATGTAAAAGAGTTGATACAAGTGCTATTTTTATTTTAAATCTAAGTAATTAACAACATTTTATAAATAATTGTATTTTTGTAAACTAATGACAGTTCTATCTCTAAGTTGAATTTTATTTTATTTTTAATTATATAATAGGCTACATATTTCAATAGTCAGAACAGCCAGTGAAGTCAATATTTCAAAATTTGTGTCAATTTGTGTCTGAATTGTATAAATATGCATATAAATATTCTTCTTTAAGGGCATTTTTAATTCCAGATCTTATAATTTGAATGCCATCTATTCTACAAAATACGAAGAATGCATGTTATTCAGACTTGAAAATGCAGAATAAAGCAAAAAGTATACATAAAAATCTCTTAAGAAACAATATTTTGTTGCAGATTTTTACATAATTTGTAGATTTAATTTTAAAAAATGGCTTCGAAATTGTTTTCGCCTTTTTTGTAAATGAATGCTTTTATAACATAGTTCAAAAAAAGTAATTTAAAAACTTAAACTGTAAAGCATTTAATTAAATTTAGAAACATCTGTGCATTTTTCTAAACGTCTAAGTTTATAGTAATTATTAAATAAGAATGTACTAACCTGAGTAAAGTCCCCAATAATGTAAGCCTGTTCTAGACCACTAAATATTGTTAATGGCACCAAAAGAACTTGATGAGGATTTTTGAGATGCCTCATAGTTTCGATAAGTAATCCGTACGAAGGTTTACCTTTTCCATCTTCCGATTTTTTCAGGGGATCAAGGAAGATGAAAATAAAGAGTGCTGCTAATAAGGAACATCCAGTATAAATTCCACACAGAAGATAGATTTTAAAATCCGATGGTCTTTCGAGATTTGTATTATTCGTTGATGATTCCGCAACACAAAAATTAGCACCGCATCCAGATATTAACGATTCGTTGATCGAAGAAACATTTCCAGGTTGAAGTACTTTATAAGCTATCAAATTTCCCCACACTTGTCCGCTTTGAAATACCATAAAAAATATTCCAAAAAACCGAGTGACTATTGTTTCGACTTTGTTGCCTGTTAACTGAGCATATTCTATCGAGATATGTGTCAAATAAGAGCATTTTGATGTCCACAAAGGTGCTCCTCCGAGTCCTAAAATGATGGAAGTTGGTATCAGAGTACCCCAATCCGGATAAAAGTTAGCAGCCATATAAGACGAATACATCAGCATCGACACTATTAACGTGTATTTTAAGGTAAGCAATTTTATCATAAATGTCGGAAGAAACATGCAGGATAAAACCAAAGCACCATATATAACACTTAAGGATGCAGTTCCTAATCCTTTGGCACTGTTTATACTACTCTGTAGATTAGACAGAGACTGGAAAGCTGTGAATAACAGTAGAAAACCAAAACTTAAAACAAGTAAATTTTTAAAAATAGATAATTTTTTTTGTCTCTTCTCTTCTTTTGATAATTGAACGGGCTTCTCGTTAATAATCGGAGGAGACGATTCCTTTGAAGGTTCATCGTGTTTAAAAGCGATATTGACGATTCCAACAGGCGCCGCTTGATCTTCTGCGATATGAGAAATTCGTTGTAGTTCGGCCATGGCATTAACTGTTAATAAAAGAAAGAAATGAAGGTATAACCTATATAAATTCATTAAAAAAAAATATGCATCCACAAAACAAAACAAGTCTAGTTTTTCATCATAAGTTCACTTTATAAACCTTATATAGAAACGAAACTAGTTAAAACTAAACATAAATCAGATATAAATAGAACGTGATACCTTTAAGTAGATTAAATACAAAGCATATTTTTCATCAGTTTTAAATTATAGAATTAAAAATACTGTTTGCATTTTTCACACTTGGAGGCTTGTTTATGGACAATTTGTGAACGGTGAGGCTTCCCTAAAGTGTGTGTGTGTGTGTGTGTATCAGACCATGTGAACCTGAAACATTTATCGGAAATAAAATCTCTCTATCGTTCACTATATAAGAGTTTTAAAAATATCGAATTTTAACAAACTGACGAATTGAAAAGTTAAAACTATTTTAAGGCTCAGGCAACATAACTTAAAGTATTGTTCCCAAGGTTACCTACCATTCGATTTATAGTAAAAACGAATTAACTAGCTCTATAGTTACATGGAATATTAAATATTTTTACAGAATATACTTTTTAAATAATGCTACACTTGAATTATTCATGAAGTTCTGAAAACGTCATCATTTTTTAACGAAAAGATCAGCAGATGTTTAATTATATTAAAAAATAAGTTAGCACGATTAGAAAAACATAAACACGCATTTTAAACAATTCTTAAACACAGAACAATATCTTCTATAAAAAAATTAATAAATATAATTAAATATTATCGACTTTTTAAATCGGAAAAATATTTCACAGGTGATAGAAACCCAGATATTCCTGTTATTTTGCTGTCAAAGCATATAGGTCAAAGTCACAGGTACTTCCTAGAAACGAAATTTTCCTATACTTTTCTACAACTCTATGCATATACATGGATTATAAACGATACAAAAATATAAGTGTTTCCTTAATATTAACTTAACGTCTGTAAAACTAAATTAATATCAATATTTATGAAATTATTATTATTATTAATGTCTGAACTCGTTTTAATTTACCTGTATGATTGAAATGCTGGTTTGACAACCAGAGAATAATTTCGCTTCTATATATATATATATAGATATACACTATGAAACAATAATTGCATTCGTCACTGTAATAACTTTAATAGGTCGTCTATATCCATTTCCGAATCAATTTGTTGCTTAACCTTTAAAATATGTCACGCTTTATTCTTGTAACTAGTGATAAAATAAAATAGAAAGAGTATTTTAAAATAATATACAATAACTAACCTGTAAAATTTATGAGATTAAACAAGATTATCTTTCTGTAAATTCAACAGCGGACATCTTTGAACTTTATTAACTCGGATCCGATAGAAAACTTGTTTGTCACCTTCGTGTTATTGGTCGGGTTGCGAGTGGTAAGGTTTGCAGCGACAACAGGAACGATTTTATTTCTAATTCGATAAAATTTACAGATTCGAAGATAAAAATGGAATAAACAGAAGAAGTAATTGTAAAAATTATGGGTTGGAATTTAGAATACGAAGCACATATTTTGCATACATATTACAGCCTCGTTTCATCACCTTACGTAACTGTTAATTCAATATCTCATATAAATCAAAACCTGAATAAAAACAATTAAAAGGAAAAAAATAACCTGGATTTGTTATTGTTAAAAATTTTCAAGCAAATAACCTTTTCATTAAATATTAATCCTTTAATTTTTCTTTGTTATTTCGTTTAAATTGTATCAATTAATTAACATATTTGAAATATTTACCAACAAAAATAATAAGTTTTAATTTAATTATCTTTAAAATATTATACTACTTATAAGTATTAAAAAAATGATATTGTATCTATTTTAAAATAGGAATTTAATTTTGAAAAATGTATAGGAAATTCAAGAATAATTTAATTTTTTATATACTTTAAAACAATTATAAAAATCTTTTCATAAATTTATGAGAAATTGAAAGTAAATTTCATTTAGGGCTATGAATATTTATAAGTTATCCAATTTTTTCTATAAATTATATAAACAAGATTTTGGCAGGTCAGTTGGGTCACGTTCTAGAAACCTCATTTATTTATTATATCAGCTCATCTCTAAAAAAATATAATAAACTTTTAATATATTTAAAAATAAATTAAAAATTCAATCTTATTGGTCATTTTTTTTTTCGAGATTGGGGATGACCACTCCATCATATGAGTAACTATAATGCTTCTACATACACATATATCACAATTAAATTCTATATTTGGTTACGTTTATCGGTTTTCGGGTTGGGAGGATGGTGCGGGTGGAACCACCCGAAATATACTAATAAAATATATTATCATAGAACTTAGGGATGTCTTCAAAGTTTCAGCCTTCTCTCTTAATTAGAAGTGAATGAAATTTGAGTTGCAAGGATTGAGGAAATGATTAAAAAAACAAGTTAAAAACGTTTAATAATTTTGAATTTTAATAAAAAATAAATAATAATTCTCCAGTTTATCGATTGAATATGTTATTAAATTAAATTTATTTAACATATCAAAGTTAAATTTTTCATGATTAAATAACATTTTATAAAGTATAAATAAATATCAATTTTCAGGAAGTTTATTTGAATATAAAATGTGTTTTTTTTTTCATTTCTGTTCAAATAAAGTATTTTGTAATTTGTACATTCATATTTTATATGATTTTTGTTTTAAAGCAAGCTTCTTCAACTGCTCGTAAAATGTATTCATAATCATCTATTTAATTATGATAATATAATTAAAATTTAATATTTGTATCCATTAAGTTAGTAAAACCTACCATGTTTTTACAGATACTTTCAAAAACAATTCCAATCATTTTTGGATCTGCGACATTAACGCTATACGCTAGACCAAAATTTCGTCTATTGCACACGTACAGTACCTGATTGGCAATGAGATCGGGGTTAGCATGGCCGAGGAATGTGAAACTACGCCCATTTCTGTACTACTAATGGAGGTCTACATCGAATTAGAAGCTAAAATCTCTTACCGCCAAAGACTGATATCAGATTTTTCAACTATCTGGCTGATCAATTGAAGTCAACCTCTTTTCCATTATTTATTGCTATATTGAAAGTTTTCACTGTTTTATGTTTCATACTTTATGTATTTCGTACGTGAAAGATCCGAGATTAGAATGAAAGTTCGTGACCTAATCTTCATAGTATTTATTAACACCAATAATCTTCGATTTTCCTCTTTATGAGTGACCTGACTTATAATAAAGGCAAAATTAAAGTTGGCCATACAGCCGATTATTTGATGGCACATGTAATAAATTTAAATTGGCAAGATGGTCGAACGTTAGTGTCAGAGATCTCATTTCTTATATGCCTAATGTGGGTCGAGGTATTATTTCTCGCACGTCGCTCAAAGAGGATTACTCTTCCACAATGGGCGTAATTGAGACAAGCGCGTATATCTTTAATACGATAATTTTTCGTGTCAATCAATACGATCCAATTCTAATTTCATGTTAATTGGACATCTCTGAAAGCCGTTCAAAGAATTTAACTTATTTACAACTAACTGGCTTTGAAATACCTAATTTTGTTGTGTCACGAATTTTTAGACATCTCTTCTTTTCCTAGAACCGAAAAGTAATAGGCCATATTCAATAACTCAGAATGCTAAGTAAGAAATCTAACTGGCTGGAAGGCAAAGAAAAAAAAGTCTTTATAGCTAAATACAGGTAATTTCGTTGATTTAAAGTAAAATAATCTATAGTCGTTTTGCAGAATATTTCTGTAGGAAGGAATATCAATTCGTACAAACGCTTGCCTGTCAAAACATCTTTCTTTCACGTGAGCCTTGTTTTAAGCAAGCCCGTTTTGGATTACATGTCCACAATGGGGCAGCCGGGTGGTGAAAGACTGGGCCCGACAAATCCGGAAGAGCATCCCCGAAAAATTTCTGGGGTTTATTCACCAATTCATCCAGATTCGATTCCGAGTCCCAAAGAGCGATAGACTGTTACATTAACCGCTCGGCAATCCGGTCTTTATTTCATTACGTTAACTGCATGTTTCGTGTCGTTATTCAATTTTACGATAATAAACAACGTTGTTTAAACTAGAATATTGCTCAAAAATACAACGAAAATATTTAACATCCCGGAAATATTCGAAATATTATCAACTTTCTTTCCTAAGCCATCCCACTATGGAATATGAAATGTTAATAACCTATTCAAAGGATTTTCCTCAACCACGTAAATTCAATATAAATCTATTGAATAATTCGATGATTTCAATTAAACTTAGTTTCTTCGAAATTAAAAGTAAAATGTAACATCTGAATTACACAGAATTTCTGAACGGTTTCCGTAAAAATATCAAAATATTCGGAAAATTCTTCTTAGAAATCATCGATACATTTCCCGGTTCTGTTCCTAATAAGTTAATGTAACAATATCCATTGTTATATTCATCGTATCGAATTATGAATTGTTTCTCGAAATATTTTTCTCATTTTGCATCACAATTTCGATAATATAAATTATTTCTTTTAAGCCTTAACAATGATATAAACATTTTGAAATAAATGTACACAAACATTTTATTATAGAGATTCATTGAAGACGTATTTACTACACGGGCCTAAGGAATGTATAAATTCCTTTATACTATATATGAATAAACAATAAATAATTACAAATATATTTGTACTTTTTCTTATCTACATTATAAAAAAACGATTTAAGTGAGGATTTACTACATAGAATAGGTTTTAATCACAGTTTAAATATAAAAAATAAACAATTAAAGTAGAAACTTATTAATATTTTTATGTAGAAGATAGCTGAAACTTTAATAAACCTAATTGTATACACAATGCTGAACTATAGGAAAAATTTAATTCAATAGCTTCCATTGCAAATGATTTAAAAAATATTAAAAAAAAATAGAAACTTAGAAACTAATGTTATATGTTATATAATGCTGAATAGATAAATATATTTTTTTGTATTTTTTAAATAAACACATTTTCCAAGCTTATAAAATTCAATTATAAAATATGTTTTAATAGCTTAAAAAACAATTTTCTTATCCCAATTAATATAAAGATAAACAAGTAAAAACATATTGTAAAATGTAAGAAACTCTTTACTTTAAATTCAATTGTTCCAAAAGAAAAAATTTATTATATGTTTTAATTATTCACAAATTTATTCTTATAAATATTATTTAATATAATAATTAAAGTATATTATATTAAATTCATATACTATTATTTTTATTTGGTTTAATAATTTAATAAATATCATTTTAGGAACATCATAAAACTATTTTTTAAAG
>NW_019384761.1:448133-484739 GCF_000671375.1 Centruroides sculpturatus | reverse complement strand
CCCTATAACACTGTTGATAATTCCGTTTTATAAGAATTCCATGTTGTACGAGTCACTTAGATTTTACAAATACGTGTGCCGGGCTGTGAACGGCTCACGTATTTGTAAAATCTAAGTGACTCGTACAACATGGAATTCATATAAAACGGAATTATCAACAGTGTTATAGGGGGTCGACTGTAATCATATCTTTCGCTCGTTAATCTTGCAATAGTGGAGGATTGCTATAAGAAATTTAAATTATCTGAAATCTTTTTTGTTTTCGATTAAAATTGTCATAAATTTTGATAATTTTGCGCCTCTAAACAGCAACCATTTTTCAGAAACTCTTTTTTTTTTTAAATTACATACAAAATAACCCCAAACAACAGCCATTTTTTTACGTTCTCGCAGTGGCAGTTTTTCAGAGGTTTGACAGTATTAATAAATACCCTTATTTAAGAAAAATAATAAGAAACAAACAGAATTAATCTGTATTTAAATTATTCTGTGCGGATATTATATTTTGCTGGAACTATTTATTTAGTAACACATATTTTATTTATTATGCTATGCAATTAAACTGTGCATTGTAAGTGATTTATCCTGAAAATTTGTATCCAATATTTAGAAGAAAATGGTAAATCTTTTAGGAAATAAGCACCAAACAATAAAATGTACTTAACAAAATAGTATAAAAAAAGACATTTGAAGTCAAATTAGATATATTTTCTGATTTAGTTGCTTCTAATGTGAATATTTCTTACAAAACTTTTCGCATTAGTGGCCGTTACCACAGTGGAAAACTACAGTTTTCATTTATTTTTTGTAAGCATTTACAATTTTAAATAAAATAACAGGCTGTTGTGTGCCAGACCAATTCATCATGCCTGTCACTTTGAATGTGTTTGCTATAATTTACCTTCTACGGTGGTAAAGCACAGCAGGAACACATAAAGTGAAAGAATAATCATTCTTTTAAAACTTATTTTATAATAGGAAGTTAAAAACTTAAATTGTACATCTCTAAGATGTAAAATTACTTAGATACAGTACTATGGAACTTTCCTTTATCCTAAATTTATCTCATTGATAAATAGGATAAATTAAAGTTGCTAGATTTATCTTTAAATGCCATTGTTTCTATACATTTCTTTATGAATTGCATGTATATTTTGAATAAATAATTTAATTAATAATATTTATATATACAATATATGAGTAAAACCTAACGAATGTATTGTGTTAATAATATAGGGTTTATTTTAAATAGTTTTCGTTTACAAGGTCAATGTATTAAGTTTATAAGTCATTTCTCTTTTTTTTTTCAATGTCATTAAACTTTTGTCATGCATAAATCAATTACGAAATGTATTATTTTTTCCTAGAAATTAATTTTTTTTAAATATTTCTTTTAAAAAACGAAACAGATTGGATTGATGGAATAAAGCAGTTGGGAGATTTACCAAAAGGGGAGTGCCTTCCAGGAGAATTTTCCATGTGAAACTGGTCCCTATTTAGATGTTAAAACACGCGAGGAAAATCAGGAAACCAGAGCCAGATTTACGTATAAGTAAGCTATATGGAGTCTTCTATTACGAGGAGTCTCGTTCTATTCTCAAAGCCAGTTTATACATATTCCCACTATTATTTTGAGAAGGAGGAAGGGACTCTTGTATGCTGTAGGTTATGGCCACAAGTTTATATCCGACTCTGTGAAAAATTCTACGTGGCCAGCCCGATAATCAGGCGCAAATCCACGACCAACACAAAATGGTATATGTATACACATAAATATGTTTCCCTTGTGTTTTTTTTAATCTTCTCTTTGGTGATTTCATCTCTACATGAATAATTTAAAGGTGTTTTGAGTAATTAATTCGCATAAAGATGCTGGAATATAAATGACTACTGTATTATCAATAGTTTATAATAGGCCAAATTATGCATTTATACTACATATTTTTTGTAGGAACTGTAGATATGGAATATTGAAAATTTACTATTGTTTTGAGAAAATTGAATTTTTAAACAATTTTTCTTACGTAATCTAGTTTATTAATTTAAGTTACAATTAATATCTTTGTCTATATTTTCCTAACTTTAATATTGCGAATCATTTTCGTTTATATTTTAAAATTATTATGGCATTATATCTCGATGTAGTTTATATACAAATGCCAAAATTAAATCATAGAACTAAATATGCATTGCTGTGACCCGCAAGAAAAATCACTCTCAAATTTACAATTTTAAAAGATTTCTAATAAAATATAGCACTAAATAGTAATTGAAAGGTGGAAATCCAATAACGTAAGTTATAAATTCCTATATTCATATAAATTAAAATTATAATGACGTATTTTTAACATTAATCAGACATCGAAATATAAATTTCGAAATCATCATAAGCAATTGTAACTTAAATTAATAAACTGGATTACGTCAATTAAAGGATAATCATTATGATTAGACTATCTAATTAAAATTTTATTTCTGTACTTTAATTATAATACAATTAAATAAACCGTTTGAATATAATTTACTTACCTGAAGTTCTATATCATTCCGATAAAATCCACTAATAATAATCTATATGCAAAACTATTAACGCTCCACTATTAAATATGTATTTTCATGGAGAGATAAGAATTCAGACTGTTAAACCGTTAAAGATGTCAAACAGACAAATGTTGTTTTAACTTAATTTTTTGGCGTAACACCAAGATTTTATCGATAGTAAGCTTAAATCCGCTATATAATTTATTTATACTAGTTTTTAAAATTAACATGCCTTTTTTTTATCTAAAAAATTTAGTAATTTAACTAATAAAGTCACACGACAGTATGTATTTTTATTAACGAAATTCAAAATAAACTTTATGTAGAGAGATCGGGATATTTACCCATGTTCTCGATATTTTGCGTATCAATAAAAATACGTAACGATTTATTGTAGTCGTGTGTCGTGGAAATAAAACAATAGTTCAATTAAAGTGAATAAATAAAGATAATTCGGGAAAAATAAGGGAAATATGTGAAATTGTAAGCTATATATTAGTGTCTGCAAAATCCAGATAGTCCTAGTTAATTTAATTGTGGTATTGTTCGTTATAATATTTTTCCTCAAATCAAAATGAATTTATTAAGAGAACTACAATTATTACAAAAAATCTTTAAAAAAGATTCCTCAAACTATATCGGAACTGTAATCGTAATAAATGGCTAGACAATAGAAATTCCATTTTTGCGTAGTACATAAAGACATTAATAAAAGGTAGTTGCTTATAAAAGCGTTGCTTGGTAAGGTACAGCAGGGCATGGAGACTAATGACGTATCCAGTTTCTTTTGAAATGGGCTTTCCTTAGCTTGTTGGGAGCAATTTTCCAATTGCAGACACACAGATTCTTATTGTAGTCGCCGGTCCTCCCATAATCTCGAGAACCAGTTATATAGATAAACACCGAGACCAGATATGGAAAGCTTAAGGACAGGATGCCCCGATTAACTACAGTAGAGAGTCGATTTTCCGAATCAATTGGGGACTGGGGTTGTTCGTATAACTGATATTTCGGATAACCGATTTATGTACGAAAAAATACTTTAACGTATCCGATGTTAAAATTTTTATCCGTTCGTGTCGCTTTGCGTTGAATTTTCGTCGATGTTAAGCCTAACAAAGACAATTGTATCGTTAAAAATTATTTTTAACGATACAATTGTAATATATTGAAAAATATAAAAACAATAAAAAAATTATACTTCAGATGTTAAATTAGTATCAAAAACGTAAAATATTTGAGTAGCCCAAGACATAGCCAAAGATTGAAACGCCACAGCACTGGCGAAAATTTAAATTTGCCGGCTGGAATTCTTTCGGATGATTGAATTTCGGAAAATCGACGCTCTACTGTATTTACGAACGTCCAGTCAAGACCAGAGGTCACGCGATTATTTCAAGTAAAATAAATTAAATTTACAGCCCAGCATTATGACGATGTCACAATAAGTAATTAATTGTTCGTGTTAATACTGATTTACAACTAATCGTTAAAATTAAAAAGTAATCCTTTTTACGAGTAACTTAATCCCTCGTAATTTATCTATAATTTATCAAATACAGTTTAATTATTATTATTTTTTTAAACTCTCTCCGTCCCGAGGGCACTAAGAGAGTCTCTTTTAGAACACATTATGGGCTTGGCCAGGCACAATGGGTCGGCCGGGTGGTGAGGGACGGACCGCTACACATCCAAACGGACCATCCCCGAAAAATTTTCGACAGTCCGGGTTTCCGGGGCCCCAGAGCGGTAGCCTGCCACTTGACCATTCGGCCATCCAGTCGTCAGTTTAATTATTTTGGATACTTTAACTATATTTAAAATGATTGTTTAAAACGTATATAATGAATAAACAACGTGTTTAAGGAAATTGATATTTGTTAATTCTTCCGTATAACAGCACAACTATTTCCGAAACAGTTTTATATCACGAGATATTATGAAAGGGGCTTTGAATAGAAGAGGAAGTTCATCAAACTAACAAGAACGAAAAATTGAAACGTATTGAAATTTCTCTACAATATTCTCTATAATCGTTTGAATGATATTCAAGAGAAATTTTTCAGAAAATAAATTAGACTATTGTAAAAATGGGTTAATCAATGAGCCTGAATATACTACACAGAATGGTTTTGACCTTAGATACAATGCTCTTTGGTTAATAGACTGACATGTTAGGCTACACTAAGTCGAAACATTGAAGTCTATACCACGTTTTGCAAAATTGTCACTTAAAATCTATTTATCTCATCTACATCTAGATTATTTTATTCCCCTAGATTTGAGATTTAGACAATTAGATAAGTGAAATAAAGCTAGATCGTTTCATCTCGAATTTATAATCTATATATATAAAAATGAATGTATGTCTGTCTGTGTGTCCTATGTCCTTCATGCATTACCACACCGTTTATCCGATTGCCATGAAACTTTGGGAAGTTGTTTAATATACTCCGGCGAAGGTTTGTGGCATAGTACGATTGCCATGAAACTTCGGGAAGTTTTTTAATACACTCCCGCGAAGTACATTTATCCTACGATAGATGGCGCGCGTTTACACGAGCATTCGCGCATAGTGTGTTTGATCGATTTCAAATTGTGAAGACCATTTCCCCCCTTCAAAAATATATATGTCTCTATATATGCATTTGTGAACTGTTATTTACGATATTTGTAATCATTTTTGTTTAATCACTTTATTTCGACTTTTTTTGCTAATTATGTTTTCGCTCGAACTTCGTTAAAATCTTAACTGTACCCCGAACAACGACCGAAGTTGTAGGAAGAAATTCGCCTATTTTACCGATCTAGGTATCGCCCTTTTTCAAATTTTAATATCGACTCGAAATAATTTAAAAAGACAAATTACAATAAAACGGTTTATTATCTAACTATCAGAAATTTCCCAACATGCCAAGGAAGAGAGGAAGGAGCAATTAAATAATTAAAATTATAAAGGATTTAAAAATATATATATAAATGGGGAATATCGCGCTTTTGACAATCGCTGCAAGTGTGTGGGCTAAATTTGGAGAATCCGTGCTTCTCGCATGGACAACTGTATGTGGCCAGCTCACGCGTCGGAAAACCTTCCGAATTATTCGTGTACGCACCAGACGAAAAAACAAAAAATATCGTGTATCCACGAGCACTCCAATAAATAAATAGAATTGAAACGACACTTTGAAATGTTTTCCCGATGAAAACGAATAATAATAATATATTTCAATAAAAATGATAAAATGAAAATTTAATTTTATTATAACGAGTTTGCTTGAATTTCATCTCTTCTGAGATCGCAGCAATGCGCGACGGGTAAGCTAGTAATTAAATAAAATCTAAAAAATAGGTAGAGAAGATAAGATCACAGTTTAAAGTGGTAAGTGGTAAAGTGTAGTACAGTACTTAACCCTCAATATAACAATAATTTTATAATTGAAGTTCGAGCCAGGTCTTGAAGAGCTGCTTTACTTTCAGCCATATGATTATTTATAGTGTACTCACTACATTGGCGATTTTTTTTTTTTGGACATTTTTTTTTTGCAAAATATAATTAGTGTTCTTGTGTTTTTATTATAGTTATAATTTGTGAAAATCTTGGTTTCAACTTGTGAAAATCTTTACAATGAAAAACCACATTTTGACCCTTGTCATGTTATGAACCACAATATTGAAGTTAAAATCCTTGTAAGTAGTAATAAGGAGTTAATAATTGTGGAAAATGGAAGAAGCATTGCATTTGCTCATCAAAAATAGACAAAGAAAATACGAAAGTAAGGCCGAGATTAATATGTAGAAACTACGCCATTAGGATGTGTACAAATTGTGCATTATATCCAACATTCTGGATAACACAAGTATATTAAATCGAACTAACCCTTTGTTCGTTATGTTGTAGACAACAACTTTAGACACTGAAACCGTGAGTTCGAAGGATTGGAAAATCAGTGAGTGAGGGAGGGATTGGAAAATTACCAATCCGAAATGCATAATGTTAAATAGGCAAAATAATGAGCTGCAAATAAATCTATTAAAATAATATATGAAAAATTAATGAAAGTTCTGAGATCTTTCACTGTAAACTTATTTGACAGATTTGTGTAAAGTAGACTAAATCCAAAAGAAATAACTTCATTTGTTGTCAATAATTTTCCTTTAATTTGGGCTGAATTTTACAGAGAATACATTTTCAAGTTTTTAATAAAACTTTTGAATATTCACATCAAAATGCCATATTTTTTAAATATATTTTCCATTATTTCCATAGTGTATTTACAAAAGTTGCACTTTAGTTACAATTTCTGTAGTTACAAACAAAATAAATTCCTGTATAAAATTGTTACAGGTCTTTTTTTCTTTTTATTTTTAAAAAATCTTTAACTATATTCTGAAAAATTGCAAGAATAAAATAAAGAGTATGAACAGGTATACACATTTATAGTTTTAAGAGTTACCATACAATGGAGACAAATAATCAAATTTTCTTGTTTCTGAAGATTTTCCTATATAAATAGACACTTTATTTTTTGGTATTTTGTATTAAATATACAACAGTAATGAAGATATTTTTATAAATTTTTTCTATGCAAAAATTCTCCCAATATTTTGTTTTTAAATTGACAATTTTCTGTTTGTTTCCTAAACAGCAAATAATGTTAAGAATGATCATATTTTTATATCAAATAATTAATAATAATAATTCACAAAATTACACATCTAAATTAAAAAACATTGCATTTTTGTATAAAATAATAAATACAAAATACACTTTACATTAACACATTTAAAGTTTATAGAGCAACATATAAAATTTTTCCAAATTTTTTTATTTGAAAAATTAAAGATAATTATAATTTGTCATTTAGATAAATTTATGTCTAATTTCTTTGATAAACTGTTTTCAAATTTCCTACATAAATATTACTAGTATAAAATTATATATTTTTAATAGTTAATATCAGGAAAATAATAATGACTATTAAAAGTAAAATATTCTGCAATTTATTTCAAGACATTTTAATTTCCATAAAATTATTTATATACTATATGTGTATATGTTTATATATATTTATTTATAAATAGTTAAACAATGAAATCTCAATTTAATGTTTCAAAAAGGAACTTTTTAATTACAGAAATGATAATTATAAAGATCCAAATACAATCAAACCTCTGAACAATGGCCACTCACAAGAATGGCCATTACTTGGAGGTTGTTTTGTATGAATTTTTGTCTTGAAAAAAAAATGCCCACAGTTTAGAGATGGTTGGTTGTTACCAAATTAGATAATACATTGACATGGAATTATATTTTTTATATTTGAAATTTTAAATGGTGGCATTATATTTTCAATCTTAATATGAGAGGTTATTTTCATTTGAATTCTCCAATTTTATTTTTTTCACACATTAGATATATATTATAGTGAAGAAACAAATGTCTTTAATCAAACGACAAAATATTAATCCAGTTTTTATCAATTTTTTAAAAAGTAAAACTTATATATGTATAGAATTTACACTACTGTATTCACATGTAAAAATTTCCACATAGTTTACTTTGACACATTGTTTTAATAGCCCATAGAACATCTGAATAAAATATTCATTTTATAAATGGAATGATAAAAAAAAGTAAAATAATTGAAAATAAATACATAAAATACATAAAAATATCAAAATAAAACAACTAAATTGTCTAAATAAAACTATTATCAAAATAAAACACATGTAAAAGTGAGAATATACAATCTTTAATAAGTACAATTGTGACCGTATAAAACACATTTAAATAAATGATAAATTTCAAAAATAATTTGAAATATTAAAATGATTTATTATAATTAAATATATATATATATTAGAAAATAGGAAAAATGCAATTATGCTAAATTGAGATTTCACTGTATTCTTTTATTATTACATTTTTAACATTTAAATCTTTTGCATTTATGAAGAAAGTGAACTATAAAATCATTGTCTAATTTCATAATATTAATGAATTTGCATTTCATTTTTGAAAAAATGTTATTTTTAATCATTATTGTTGAATAATACATCATCTAAATTTAATGCATTGCCATTCAGTGGACCAACTTTTAGCCAAACACTCACATTTTACAGACTAATCTGTCAAATCTTAAAAGCCCGTCTAACAATACTTGTAGAAAAATTTCCACTTTACAAAAATATCAAAAATAAAATGATTTGAGAAGTTAAATCTATAATACAAAGCAACATTACAAACATTTTAATTAAAATTTTATTATTTAGAACTAAAAATTATAAAAACTTAATTTTCTTCTGTTCTGTAATGATAATATAATTACAATGTTTGTGTTGAAATTTTGGAAGGCAATTTCATAATAAATACATTTACACAACATTTTTTTTCCTGTTTGATGAATAAATAAATAATATAAGTTTGAATTATCTAATTTATTTGTTTTCGACCTTAGAGTTAAAAATGTTTGAGGAAAGTGTAGTTTAGATTTTACAAAATTTGCAAGTTTTTTGAATAGAATATTTAACTAAATTATTTTGCATATTACTAATAGCTAACAAAGAGAAATTTCATAGTCTGTATTGTCCAGAATAACCAAGATACTAGCAATACTTTAAAAATTCACTAAATACATTACTTTAAGTTAATTACAGCATAATTTGTAAAATATTAATTGGAAACATTAAGTAAATATATACATTATGCTAAGATCAAACAAATATATACATGCAAAATATCTGTTAAATATGATATAATGCAAAACATCAACTTATGCTGTAGATATTTATAATATAATGTGATGAGAATAGTATAAAAATTTTAAATTGAAATTATGGCATATTATGTAAGAAAAGCTTCATTCAGCATTTGTGTTGTTTTTATAGATTTTTAAATAAAATTTTGCAAATAATAAATATTTAATTTTAACAAATATTTGTTTATCAGTCCATTAAACAAAACATCTACATAAATATACTATAAATACAAACAATCACTTTCTTTTAAATGTAAAACAAAACACATGACCTATGGCAGAACCATGCTTGAATCCAAACCTTAAAACAAATTTTTTAAGATGATTTGATCTGGACATATTGAGCTCTGTCTCTCATTGCTTGGCTACTTCCATTGTGAATCTGGCCAGTAATCAGAGTTGCCAACCTTAAGGGAAAAAATTATATGAGTGGCCAAGATCCCTAGTTTAAGAAACATTGCTCTATGTCAAAAAAGCCTCAATTCTAGACAGCTCACTAGATGGAACTACTCTGTAATAAAATGCATTAATGTAGTACTGTACCTATTTTTCATACAAGTAGAGGCATAAAATAGCATTTCAACAAAACATTTATTTTTACAAATTTTCTTTGCATATCAATTTGAGCATTTTGTCAGTTGGTCTAATAGCAGGTAGCAGTCTCATAAAGTATGAAAAAAATGATGTGCCTTATAATTGAGAATATACAGTAATAGCCGTCTAAGTAAACACTTTTGAAAATTTAGCAGGCTTCTAGCTGAGAAAAAAAGACATGCAATATCAATGAGACAATACTTACAAAAATGGTGATTACAGATTAAAATTTTTTGATAATCAACAATTATTTTGAGAGTAAGCATATTTCTGAAATCATCATATAAAGCCCCATTATCATACATCCTATAGCATCTGAAATAATTTTACAAATACAATGACTATCATACAAATGGCAACCCTGCCTTCGATAGGCATAAAAATAGCTTCTCAATACCTACAGGACAGTACTGTATTATTCATATTACATGGATTCAATTTAATCTATTTTCTAAATTTTTTTAATCTATAATGGAATTATTTATAAAAATATATTAAACTGAAATAACTGAAATAGAAAGAAAAATCTTTAGAATATGTCTACAGAAAATATTGTTTTTCCATTAAATAAGAATATTTTCATTTAGGAAATGAGTGAATGGTAATTTTTGAATTCCAAAGAAACCATATGATTAGAAATTACACCTAACTTTCTACCTAGAAACAGATATATTATTTCAAAATAATTAAAATTTTTCTTTTTAAATTTTTATTAAGTTTTAATTTTCATACTTTTTTGTTTGCTTGCAAAATTATAAAATTTGACAATGATTTTATAATCCAATTATCTTCATTTCTGAAACAATTTATTTGAATACAAAAACACATTTTCATTAACATTAATACATCTTAAAATGGCTTCATACATGCAGAAAATTCATGAAAAAAATAGAAAAGACTGTAATCACATATAATTATTTTATTACAGTGTACTTATTCAACTGTTCAGAAAATTCAGAAGGTTTGTCAAGTATTGACTAAATAAATAACATAAGACTGATTCTCAAAAATCCATATATTAGTGCATATTTCAATGGCAGTCATATTTCAGAGATTTGTCACAAATCCCTACTAATCTGAATCATATTATTGTAAAATTTATTTATTGTAAATGTACTTTTTCAGAAGATATAAATATATTATATAATTTATTTAATAATCAACTTTTTCAAATGATCACTAGCATCAATGTATATACAGTAAGAAAATCAAACATCAAAGGCACACTCAGTTTCAAAGATAAACTAAATCAAGTCATTTTTTTCAGTTGTCTGAATTTTTGAGAATCAGTTAAATAATATGCTGTAGCAGCTTTCAAACTCATTACCTAAGTTTAAAAAACTGTTTGTATACTTTTATTATGATGGTAAGTACCATATATGATAATAGCTACCAACGTTACATAGATTTCAATGTACGGAATCATGGTGATGATTAAATAAAACTTAATAAGTTCTCTGAATTACTATAAATTTTGAACTTCCAATTCATATCATTGCTTTGGTTTTGGCATGTTATTCATTGATATTCAAAAATAAAAAACAATGTCAATTTTAAGGGAATTGAAAAAGCATCAATGATAAAATTAGTAATCAAAATATATGACAATCATAAATTACAAAATAAAGTTTAACCATAATATCAATGGTCCAAATTTAAGACCATAGTCTACAAAATTCAACAATTCATAGACTAAAATCAAACATTTCATTGATCTTCAATTAATTTTCAGTAAATTCTAATGAACTTCCTGAAAATCAATCATTTTTATATCAATTGTGAATTACCAGTTCAAATTTATTGACCCAAAAGTTAAAGTATTTGGCATATTAAATCCACACAATATTAACATTCAATAACTATTTGAAGATTCCATAATTCATAAGAAACTATTATAAATTCTGGTAACTATAAATTTCAAATTCACGATCGTAACTTCTTATTTTAGATTATAAATTTATAGTCTATAAAACATATTAATATTTCAAACTAATTTAAATAATTTCCATCCAAATATAAATTTTGCAATTAATGTGTTCTATGATTAGCAATATTAATTCATTTTAGAAAATAGTTTTTTATTACGTATTTTTAGATCTAACCTTCTATTTTTTAATTTTTAATCCATTCATCCAATGTTATTTTTTATTTCAATATTATAAGTAATTTTAATTTTCATTTAGATAGTTTTAGATAGTTGTATAATCGTATAATACTGAAAAATATTATTAAAAATCATTCATATTGTATTTCTATAGCAATACAAAGTATCATATGACTAGCTTTGTAAATGTTATCAATGATATTCTACCTCAAAGATAAATAGGAATAAAAACATAGTACATACTAACAATTAAAACTTTAAGAACTGGAAAATTCTGAATATAAAAATTTTTAAATGCAATAATTATATCATCATCATAACTATTAACAAAAAATATTGTAAGTTTCAATTAACAAGTACATAATCGAAAAATTTCTTAAAAAGTTATATATATAATATATATATATTTTTTAAAATTTAATTTGGCTTTTAAATAATGGCACAATCTTGCAAGTTATACATTATTTATTCTACNTATGTTTTTACATTTCAAAAATATGATTTAATTTTAAAAATTATAAATTTCCAAAATAATCTATTTAAACAATATTAAATTCATAAATTTCTTATCTTATCACAATATAATTTTTATTTCAGGTTTTAAATACTGACACTTAATTTAATACTGTATTTTAATAAATTTTTGAGCCAATAAAAAATATTAATTCACCTTGAAATATTTTAATTTTAATTGAATTTTATAATTTTAATTCTGTATTTAATGAAAATAAATTAATTTTTGTTTATTGCTCAAATGTTTTTTAAATCTTTCTCAATCTACAGTAAGAAATAATTTGATATTTGAATTCACTTTTTAATTGTTTAAAATTGTTTCTTACTCTGGATCAGGAAAAATCCAAAAATTTAAATGATAAACAAAAATTTATTTATCATCATCATTTGTTATTTCTGAAATTTATTCAAAAGAGTTTTACAAATTTATTATTGCAGTTAAAACTGAAAACTGAATATAAATTAAAATTTACCATTTGAAAGTTTTTTATTCTAAAACAAAGTATAAATCTAAAAATGAAGAGACGTGTTAATAATCAATATTGACTAGAATTCAGTTGAAATATATAAATAACAATAATTATTTTATATACTTGTACATCAAATAATTAAAATAATAATATTCATTTAAAGTAAATAAAAATAATACTGTCGTCTTTGGAAAGATAATTTATTTCCAATCACAGTTCCTATAAGATTTGTTTGAAAATTTATAAAATATTAAATTTTTAATATGAAATAAGTTCATGTAGAATAAAAACTGTTCCTTTCTATATAATTTTTTAAAGTAAAATCAAAACTTGGTAAATGTATTCCACTGTAATAATTTATAAAAAAATTTTTATTATAAATAGATAAAAATAATAAACAAACATATATAATTAAGAAATTATTATTATTTATGCTAAAAAATCTTCAATCATTTCTAAAACAATATTGAGTACTATATATTTTAAAATAATACTAAAAGTAATAAATATTGTATAGTTATATTTTAAGTAAGAATAGTTTATAATTGAATAGTCTGAACTTTGGCACATTGAGTGTTTAACTAAACATGAGATTCAATTACTAGTTATTCTATGCTTTTAACTAATATGATTAGTATATATCAGTTTTTTTAATCTTTAATGAGAATATTTTAAAATGAAATTGATGAATTTAAGTTAATAATGCTTCAAAAATGATATGGTTACTCTTATTTTAATAAGATTAAATCTATGGAAATTAGATATAATGATGATGTATTCTAAATTATTTTTCATAATATTAAAATAAATAAAAATATATTTTTATTCATATAAGTATTTTAGTATATGCTTGTGTAGATACATATTTTCATATTACTATTTTATCATATGCATTTGTGTAAGTATAAAGTAAAACTGTGAGGAGTAAATATATATATTTTTTTGCCATTAATTGTATTTTTTCTTCTGTATTAAGTTATTATCAAGTTTCATTTTTGCTGTCAGTCATTTTTGTGTAAATTTTTATTTAAATTCATTAAAATAACAGAAATTTAATCAAACCTTTTTTTTTATTAATAAATAAATAAATAAAATATTCATTCCATATTTTTATACTATTCATTCATTCATTCTCAAAAATGATAACTATTATCTTCAGAGCTTTACTACTATAATGCAGTATTTGTACATTTCCAGAGCTAACAAATAGTAATTATGAAAGTTTACAAAATTTGGCACTCTTCTAATAAATTCAAATAATTAAATAAATAGACTGTTTTCAAAGTACAGCCAAGTCCTCACTTAATGTTGTTGATAGTTTCTTGGAAACTGATGTTAAGTAATAAAATGTATAATGAAACCAATTTTACCATAGATTAATTGATATAAATAAGACAAAATTTGATTAATATTGTTCTAATTGGATCATGTTTGCAAACTCAAGCATTTATTTTCCACTCCATAGAATCAATTTTACTGTTTATAAAGAAAATCCAACAATGATTATTGTGAATGATTACAAATGTATCTTTCCTCAATGATGATGTAACAAAACAACATTTAAATGAGGACTTGTTGAATATTTATTTATTTTACGGTTTTAAATAATAACACTATTTTCCACTAATAGAATAAATCATTACTTGAATATGAACAGTTTTCAAGATTTAAATATATATGCATTAATAAATGCTAAATATTTTTATATTTTGGATCTTTTTATTAAGTATACAATTCAATATATAGACGAAATATACATGACTAAACATTTGTTGTTAATAGGTAACAAATTCTAAAAATTTCAAATATCGAACTTAAATTATCATTTTTAAAGTGGAGATTTTTAAGTAAGTTTATTTTGAATCACACTAATCAATATTAAATAATAATAATAATAATTCTATAAACTCTGTTAAATTTATGAAGTATCTTTGTTTTAAACAAACTTTGAGTGGAAAAAGTATGTTAGAAAAAAATGACATGGATTCTAAAAAGATAAGAAAACAGACAGAAACTAGAACCAGTAATGAAGAAAGCAACATTAGCACTATGCAATGAAAAATGAAGTCAAATACTCAGCTTAAAGATGTCAAATGTTTTTCCATCATGAGATAAAAAAATTATAGAAATGGTGGCACTGGGAATCAATGAATCATCACAAAATCTTTAAACAAGTGGGCAAATATTTGAGAAGAGTATCAAGAATATAATTAAATAAAAAGGATGAAGATTCATCCTTGAGTGTGCAGAAAGACTGCACAAAAACAATCATTAAAGATATATTAAACATATTAGAATATTGTTCATATTTATATAATGATTATGGTAATGAAAAATGTTTGACACAATTAATAAATATAGAAATATTCAAATATAATACAGACTTTGAGAATGGATGAATAGTCCTGAAGGCACCTAGAGCAAAATAAATTTTTTGCTCATTCAAGTACAGTATTTAAAACAAAATGAAAAAGTTTGAAAATTAATTAAAACAAAATCACAACAAATCAAATACAATTTGTATTCTATAAGTACATTTCATAAAATTTAACAAATGCTTGTGAATCTTAAGAAATAAATTAAAGAAAATAATAATAAACAGAAATTAGGAACATTTTAAATCTAAGTAATAGTTTAAAAAGAATTTTATCAATAAATGAAATTCTAATTTTGTGCTTTTATTAAGTCTAACTTTTGGTATTTCTTGATTTTCCAAGTGTAAATCAATGATTTGGTGATATTATTCTTTAAAAATTTAATATTAAATACTGTATTCAATAAGAGTATAATAATCTTAAAGTTACATAGTACAAATCTGATGTTTGACAAATACAGAATTCAATAAGGCATTTTCAAAGATAAATTCTCTTAAAATTTTACTTAATATTTCAGAGAATCATCTTATTGTTTTCAAAATCTTTCATGTATAAATATATAATTTATGATACTGTGTAACATTTATTTTAAAAATAAGAGTGATCATATCATTTTGGATGCATCTCATAAATGTCTTATAATAAAAATGCAATTTCAGGTTTCTTTTCAAAATTAGTATTATATTTAAATTTATAAATTTATTAATTTTTAAATAATAATCCATTTCTAAATTATACTTTAGTAAGATCATAAATTATGTTTTGAAATCAAATATAGACATTACCTATATTTACCTAATGAAAATAATTAAATTAAATTAATTTAATAATGTGCAGAAATATTTTTTTGTTAAAATATTCATACATTAATTTTCTAAAAAATTGCAAATTGTAGCCTTTTATACAGATTTAATTATAACAAAACAAATTTCATTATTTGTTTTTACGACTATTTAATAATGTAAATATCAATCGTGGAACTGTAATTGCTCATATTTTAACAGTTCATTAAAAATAAAACAGTTAATCTCTATTCTTCAGTTAGCTTTTATAGTACTTGTAAATGAGTCAAAATTCTTTCTTCAGAGAGATGACTAGTCGACTTTGGCTTTATTCAATACCGTATTGTTTGTACATTTATTTGATTCATTTTCCTCCTTTTCGGTGTTGGTGGATACTTTATGTTGAAGATAGGATTCAGACAAATATAATTCAAATTCTTCTGAAACAGGAGGGAGCACACATCTGTCAAGATTTTGAATAATATTTAAAACTAAAAATGCTCACTGCTTTATGAATCAAATGCTTATCCTTAATAGGACAAACTCATTAAAATGAAGTTTAAAGGGGGTNTTCTTCTTAACTATTATAAAAAAACGTATCCAAAATATTCAGATATTCATTTTATGAACTTAAATATATGCATTTTAATCAAATATGTTTGTTTAATTAAAAATAATTCAGTTACATTAAGATAAATTATTGTAAATTATTTGATGCTGATAATAATTAGATTTGTAGTTACATTTTTTATTAATTATATAGCTTCATTAGTTAGTTCAAATTTTCGAATGTTTTTGTAATATTAATTTAATTAAATGAAAATATAGTAATATTAATTATTTTATTTTTTGTACATTTTATTTCATCTTTTTTGTTTAAATTATTGTAAATATTTAATTTTTTAAATTTGTTTGTTATACTTTTTGAAATTTGAATTTTTTGATTTCTATTAAGAATTTAAAAAATCCAGAATGAAATATTTGCTAAATCATTTACAAAAGAAGACAAGCACTAAACTGTAGTCTTACATCTTTTATGACTATAAAAACAAAATTAAATCATAGCAAAGCTAATATTTTATTGTATTTATAATAATTATTAATTAATTAAATTAATATTACAAAACATTAAAAATTTGAACTAACAAATGAAACTATGTAATTAATATAAACTGTTACCGCAAATCTAATTACTATCAACATCAAATATTTCACAATAATTTAAAAACTAAAATTATAAAAGTTCTATTGGTAATTATTTTTATTATAAAGAACATCAATAATTTATTGTAATCTAATTCAGTTACAGTGGAACCTCGGTATACGACCTTAATCTGTTCCCAATGTTTGGACTTATACCAAATTGGACATATACCATCCAACCTTTCCCATACGAAGTAATGTAAAAATGATTAATCCGTTCTCGTGTAAAAAAAATGGCTGGCTTTAAATACCTCACTTTCCTGGCTAGTTCCTGCTTGATTTTTCGTGAGATCAGTGTGTATCTTTTTAGCTTTCTCGCAAATAATTGCTTCCGATACACTGTCTCTAGCACTGTTTTTCAGTTATCCAAAGCAAAAGCAATTTCTCGACATGATCTAATGTCTTCGATCTCTGTTTAGAAATTGATTTAACCCCTTTCACAATGTTAGCAGATTTAATAATGTCTTTATTTTTCGTGATTGTCTATATCGTCATTCTCGGGATATGGTAGGCAACAGTTAAAATCTTGAACACACGTGCCACCTTCGTATTTCTCAACAATCTCTTTTATCAGATCCATTGTAATTCTAGTCATTTTTTTAGTTTTCTGTCACTTTTCATTTGCCTTTTTGCGATTCATGATTAATAAAAATAATAAAATTTTACTTACGAATTAAAATCAGAAGAAATTTAACAAAGTTATAAACCGTTGCATCGCAAATGTCTAGTCTGGTCTAGTACACCAATAGTGCTACTTGTTTGTTGATGGCGCATGAATTGAATTATGTTGTATACCGAACAAAAGTCGTATACAAAGCAAAATTTGTTTCATCCAAACAGGACGTATTCCAAGGTACCACTGTATTTTTAAACTATCTTTATTATAATAACTAAGAAATTTCAAATAATGAAAAATTATATTTTTATCATAATAATTAAATTAATAATTATTTAAAAAACTAATACATAATTCCTATAAAAATGCACAAAATTATTATTATTAATTAATATCAAAATACAATTTTTTTATTTGAAAATTACAAAAAATTTATTATATCTTAATATAATACATATAAATTTAAAATAAAATATAACATGCAAAGTAGAAAAATCATTTTACATTTATATTTACAGTTTTAAAGAATTCAATAGTCCATTACCTTTACATGCTTAAAAATGAAAGAAGTGAATGTGAATTAAAAAGAAAAAATTTATATTATTTTTCGAATTTAAATAAAAATTAAACATTTTAATATAACTTATTAGTGTAGGACTCACATTTGATTAATTAAGCAGTGGCTGTGCAAAATAGCAAGCAAACTTTAAACTAATATTTCATAATAATTTAATAAATAATTTATTTTCTAATCAATATTATACTTGCAAAATTATTATGATTATATTATGTCTTAGTTTTTATACAAATATAAATATAAAAATTATATTTAAAAATTTAATTATATAAAGATAATTAAATGTTGATTTTAAAAATTTGTTTTAATCTGAATTATGATGATTTGTGATTATTTCATTCCATAATGTATTATATTATAAAAATTGGAATTCAAGGTAAGGTTATAAATTAATCATTTTTTTATTATTTATCAAAATTGTATATTACAAATGCAAATTATAACCTGAACTTTAATAATTATCAAAATATAGTCAGTTGATCTATTGTCAAGCTTTGTAATGTAAAATAAATTTTTCTTTGCAATATTTGGTAAATTATTAAAAAATGGAATAATTTAAACTTTATTTTCATGGATAAGGTTGACTGTATAAAAAATTTTCAGATTAAAACAATAATTTTAGTTTTTCTTTCAATTTATTGAATGAACCATAAGTTAGACACCATAAGAATATGTATGAAATTGTAAATTAAAAATTTTCTAATAAATGGATATAATGCGCAGTTTTGTTAAATGGTCCGAGTTACTAAATTTTATATTTTATACTCTTAATTGAGGAAATTTTAAATTTTGAAACAAAAATCAAAGAACACCAGTATGATGCCAGGAAGTGGTGCAATTCTGTAGTTCTTTTTGCATTTGAAATTCCAAAGGACAATGTCATGTTCTGTGATGAAGCAAGTATAAACAGGTCCATTAAAGATCCTATCACCAGCAAGCAGTCTAAAACCATTGAATTTTATAAATATAGCATAGCATGCAACTGCATATATCATTTTGATACCAATGGATTAGCAAACATATGGAGGATGTTGTATTGCTAGCATAAAGTCCCCAATGGTGACAATATGCAAAAGGCATTACTTCAAGATATTTGTTCAATGCAAATTGTTACTATTTAATTAAAATGCCTCAATGTCCTAGACTTACTAAAATATAAATTTTCGTCTACAAGTAAGTATCTTCTAATATCAGGACTTATTATACTGGCTTAATATACCTGTATATTAAATAAAATCAAAAATTGTTTTCTGTAAAACTCTCTAGCATTATCTGTAAAGCCAGTATAATAAGTCCTGATATTAGAAGATACGTACTTGTAGACGAAAATTTATATGTTACTATTTACTTTACTAACATTTATAATACTTTAAATTTTACAGTTTATTGAGCTGCAATTTAAAAGAATTGTAGACCTATAAATGCCCACCATTGTCTGTCTGTCTTAATCTCAAGAATGGAGTTAGATAGATGAAATCCAAGACCAGATATGGAAAGCTTAGGGGCAGGAGGCCCAAATTAATGTATATGAACTTCCAATGCAAACTGGAAGTCACATTATTTCAATTCAAAAATTTTCCCCTGTAAGGAGTTAGAATACTGCATGACACTGTTAATTTGAGGTAGAGCATATATTTTGAATTAAATAAATTTAAAAACTATGATTAAAAATTGTAGTCTGGCATTGTGATAGTGTCACAATAAATAATTGCTCATTTTTTGATTAATTTTATGTTTGATAACTTTATATTTAAATGTTAAACCTAATGTGACATTGAAGTGGAACATTGCAATGTACATTTATGTTTTGAAGTTAGAACCTGAAGATGACTCAATAAAAGCAGATGAAAACATTTGTTACAATGAAATACTTTGCTAGATTGGCTTGTAATGTCATATGAAGTTTGTGCAGCAATTTTGCAAGAACTTGTAAACAATTTTAAACAAATCCATAGGAATGGAACAAAATTATAGAACATTTTATACTGTTGAAATATCCATTTTAGAAAAATTGAAGTCATTTTCCTGTATGTTGAGAAAAACTTTGAATAAATACAATTATTTAGTTTTGCTAAATGATTATGTTTTGTTTTAATATATTCTACGGTGTGAAAATTATGATTTATTTTAAATATATAATGTATTCAAAATTTAATTAGTTAATGAAATAAATATTGAAAAACATTAGTTAAAGTTCACAAAATTATTTACAAAGAAAAACAATTTTATCACTATTTGACTGTAATAAGTAAAATAATATAGTTCTAATAACTAGCTTACTGAATGAAACTGTTCCTTTATGCTCAGGATCTAACTTATGGAAGACTGAAGTTGCAGCTGTTTTTGTTAAACCCAACATTAACCATGCAAATGAACAAAATGACTGAAGATCTATTAAATTATCTTTAGAGCTAAACATCTGAAATTTTCAAATTAAAGAAATAAAAACTTCTGTTTAANACTTTATTTACATAAAAATACTAAAAAAGTGATAAAACTAAACTTAAATATACATATATTTTTGTTTTTAATAGTCACCAATTTATATGTTTAGTCTTCCGTTAAAGACATTAAATGTCTTTATACTGGTATGATAAATGTTTCAAAATTTTAAAAATACTGTATCTAAAGTAATTCCCAATTTATTTACGTAGAATTTGCTTCTTAAATCAATTCTAAAAGACTTTAATGATTATTTCTGACAAAATAGTTGTATGGTATTAACAAAAACTTAAAATATTTGAAAAAAATGATTTATGAATTTTTGATTATCATATAAAAAGTCATGATTATACAAATGAATGTTAAATGCAATAACACTTCTCAGATATTTTTTCATTATTTGAGCTTATACACTATTGATATTATTATTATAACTAGAAGAGAAAAATGAAAGCTTTCTCTAATTAATATCCTTACTTGATAGTTTTTAAATCCATAAGAAAATCCAAAGCTGGAACAACAATCAACACCTCAAATAAAACCTATGTGCTTACTCCGGCATATGATTCAATAAATTCACAAATGTTTTTGGACCCATTTAGGGCCTTTGTCAGTTAGTACAGCTATTTCATTAAACTCAACCAAATTTGTAAAATTTAAAAAAACTTTTCAAATGACCTTCATTCTTCAATCTCAAACACCTAAGGCCTGACCATGAAGACTGTTTGTTATGGTATCAAACTGAACACAACAGGAGATGGCTAATGAATAATAACATCACTCTCATTAGAGCAGACAAATGTAAGACAATAATTGTTATGAAAAGATTGACGTATGTCTCATTGCTTCCTAAACACATCAATGACATTCATTGTCAAGTTGCTAACAACAGTTTGCTTGTGAAACTCCAAAGATTCAATCATATGGGCATTGCTGCAATTCTGAGCATCAAAAACTCTATGGTCAGCTTCCTGGATATCCCAAGGATATTTTTGTTTGAAAAGATGCACAAACTAAACCAGTAATTATGCCCTGTTGTTGATAAAGCCAGATCCCCAATGTTTCTTATAGAGAGAAAAATCCATCACCTTCTGGACAACCACCTCAAATAGTACGTCTACACGATAACTAACCCTATTGATATTATCTCCAAATAGCATGACATTATGCTAACTGATGAGGAACACATTATGGTACTTGACTTTATATCGATGCTCCCATCTATTTGTCTTGAGCCCTGTTTTTATGCATTATGGGCTTTCCTCTTTTTAACATACAAAATGCATAAAAGTTTCACAAACAAATTATTGAGCTTACACACTTGTGCTATTCTTTATTTTTCTCCTTTGACAAACAAGTTTACATTCAAAAGTATGAGTATTTAGGCTAGCCAGCCCTCTTTCTGGTGATTTATGTGAATTGGTTCTTCAACTTTTGGAGGGGCAGACCCAAAGAGATTTCTACCAGACATATTACTATACACCAGGTAAATTGATGATATTTTAGTAATCTGAAAAACCAAACCTAACATCCAAAATGTTTTGATATTTTCAACAACAATTATGGCATGACTCTTAACTTAGTGTAATATAGTAACACAAGGGCACACTTTCTAGACATTGATATTCAGCTTTCAAATGACAAGGTAATAACTTATGCTTATTATAAACCTACTCACTAGTTTTTCTTTACATCATCCAACTTGTCTGATCCTCTGTGGTAGAAAACCATGGCCTTTAGGGCCCTAGTAAATTAAAACAAATTACACACATTACACTATCACATGAATACAATCCTTCTCTTACTACTACATTCACATGAATTTATGAGTGTGGAATAGCCAATGGGGTACCAACAAATAGGAAGATTACAAATCATGCCATCCTTAATTATGATTATCTACTCCACTGGCTGTATACCAAAATAGCAAGATTCAAACCTAGCTCTTGAGTATAAAAGAAGCCTACTATTTATTATGATTGTTAACTAATGGTAAAGATGCTGTAGATCAGGGGTTCCCAACCTTTTTGCGGTGCGGGCACATTCAAGATTACAAAAAAACATTGGCAAGTGCAAATTGGATTTAAAAAAAATTAAATAGTATGTCCTTTATTATAATATACATCTTATAACATATATTTACTATAACATATTATATATTTATTATAAAAGCCAAATTAGTGAATTCTTTGACACTGCATTTCATTTGCTAATTTCTCACAGATGGGAGTGTAAGATGATAATCCCAATCATAAACAATCTTCAAAGTTGGCATTAGTAAGTTGAGATCTGATTTTTGATTTTATAATATTTATGGTGGAAAATAATCACACAACTATGTAGAATTAAAACAGGATTTGATTTTGAAGGTTCCTTTTTTCAAAAGATTATATTTTTTATGATCAACTAAATTCCAAAAGTTTCATCCATATTGTGAAATTTTAATATGATGTCATTTTGAAAATTGAAAATCTCTTCTTCAATTTTCATTGTTTCTTCTTGAAGAAGTTCTGGTATAGATTTAGCAGTTTCAATAATTTCTACTTGTGTAGTGAAAGGATTTACAAAAAATGTTGCCATGGGTTTGATAATGGTAAATTGCTGGAATCTACTTTCAAACTGTTCCAAAAGTTTTTTAATATGAGTAATAAATAATGTTAGGTGAAAATTATTTTCACCAGTCACTTTCTTCATCCTTGGAAAGTGTACAAGAGAATTTTTGACAGATTATTTATTTAAAATTGTATTTTGGATTTGAATGCTTTTATAGAGCTAATCATTTCAGCTAAATGTTTATTTTTTCATTGTAAATCCAGGTTTAAACTGTTCAATTTTTCACGTATGTCAGTTAAAAAAGATAAGTCTATCAACCATTGTAGGTAATCTAATTGATCAAATGTTTGACCTTTTGAAATAAGTACTTTTTTTAATCTCTTCCAAAAGATCAAAAAATCAGCCAAGTGCTTTGTCTTTACTTAACCATCTTATATCTGTATGTAAGATAAGGTCAGCTTGGAAAGATTGGTCGGTCCTTTTCTACAAGCACTTTAAACAATCTGTGTGATAAAAGATTTGCTGAAATTTTGTTAATTATTTTAACAACAACATTCATAACGTGTTCAAGAAAAATATTTTGGCACATAATGATTCTTGATGTATGATGCAGTGATAATATATAAAGTTTGGAAAGAATTCATCTTTCTTGCAATGGGAAATAATCCATTATTATCCATTATTGCAGCCCACCATTGCTGGTGCACCATCAGTAATTATTGCTATAACTTGTGTAAAGGCATATTAATTTCTGTTGAGTAATTTTTAAAGATATTATAAATACCTTCAACCTCTGTTCGCACTTGCATTGGTAGTAACTTTAATACTTCTTCTTTAACAATAAAATTACTGAATATAGAATGGTATTCAGTGATTTTATTGTGAAAGAAGAAGTATTAAAGTTCATTTAATTATAATGAAAAATACTCACATACTTCCAAATCATTTTTCAACTGACTTTGTAAATCTGTTGAAATCACCTGGATTCTTCTTGTACTTCTATTGTTTAATAACGGCAAATCTTGTATTGTTGAAATAATTTCTCGCTTGTTAGAAAATCGTTCAAATAATGAATTGGCTCCAACAAGAAATGCTTCCTTCATTAGTTCACTTTCTAGAAATGTTTTTTGTTTTGCCAACAAATGAGAAATTCTAATGGAAGCAATAGTGGTATTTTTATTTTTATTTACATGGCTGGTAAAAAATGCTTGCTGGGTAGATACTCCCGATTTTAGTTGATTAAGTTTTCTTTTTCTTAACTTAGGTATATAACTAATCTGAAAAGAACTGTGATTGGTTTTGTAATGACGTTCGATGTGTTTTTTTTGCCACTGACAACACTGTTGCATATTAAGCAGATACAAAACTCCTTACTTTCAATAACAAAGTAGTCTTCTTTCCAATCTTTGTTAAAAAGACAGGTTAATTGTTTTTACTTGGATTATTCATGTTGGGGTAAAATGTTTATATACAAAAAAAAAATCACAACACAACAATAGCATGTGATGACAACAATATGAGTTTACGACGACAGCACGCAGTGACAATTAATACATACTACTAATACAATAAGTTGAAGTTGGAGATATGATTATAATAGGCGTGATGGATTAGACAGCGGACAGTGTTGTCCAAGTGTAGTCAATTTAGCGAATTTCTCACTACATCTAGCAAGATTTTAAAGTAACTTTTTATTTTGTTTATTTTTAAGATTTAATTTTTTCTATTATTTCAACATCTTGGCATGGATGCATGTAAGTAGCTCTGTGGGCACAAGGTTGGGAAGCCCTGCTGTAGATTATACATGGGCTGTGTGTATCAAATCCCTTTAAATGATGGCAAGTTCAACAGGCATCTCATCTATATTGGCTCCACATATAGATCCCTCGGGATAGGATTTGCAATCATGAGTATGCCATCTCCAAAAATAGATGTATCACTATGCTGGCCCAATTTGCCTCAGAGCAAGGTATTCCCACATTGGAGAGATGATAAACCATATGAAAGATCTTGGTCTTGTATCATTATGCACTTCAGATGGCTGAAGCAATACAGGTTATGGTTTCAGATACAATCAATAACAGTGATAACCTTATTTTACCACAAGCAATATTTTCTTTATATCACATGGCAATATATTCTTTATTCTCTTAAGGCATAAGGATGATAATTATGTGATTTTACATTAAGTTAATTTTTGTTTTGATCTCCTGTAATAATTTTGAATATGCATCCCAACCTGTATGAAAACATTCCTTTTGAATTACATCTACAAGAACATTCCATTGATGGTGTGAACACTTTAAGAACTTTTTTAACTTTACAAATTTTGTCAAGTTTGATAGAATGGCTGTACTATCTGAAAAAGGCCCCTAAATCAGACTGAAAACATTTGTGTGTTTATTGAGTCATGTGCATGTAAATACTAAAGCTTTCTTTGAGGTAATTTTTAAATCTAATTATTTTTTAAAATTCTAAATACAGTAGTGATGATTATCTGAAAACAACTTCATAAATTCTGGAATTAGTACTCTTTGAAGTTTTTAAATATTAACAATTGTTCATGATCTTCTATACTTCTGCTATAGGGCTACCTTGTCAATTTTAATTTTACTATTATTTTTATTTTGAATTCAAAGTTTCATCAGTACTTTGTAGATTCCAATAAAAAACTAATGCTTATTTTTAATAAAGTAAAGTAGACAATTTTTTTATTATTTCTAATCATCCACATCAACACAGTTACAGAATCCTACCAGATAAAATTCTGTTATCCTAGTTTCCTACTAAAGGAAAAAATATATATAATGTGTTCACTAACACTTATCCAGGTGCAGAAGAATTCTTTTTAGCATTGCATGAGTGTATGCATAGTCTGTGTTACATTAGTTCCACAGCAATGTTTATAATAAAATAAATTAATTTGTTCAAAAAAAAAAAAAATCATTTTAAGTTGATTTAGCATAATGGGCACAGAATCTGACTATAAAGGATAAAAAACCAACAATATATAAATTAATACAAAAATAATTAGTTTTATTTTGTTATAGTATGTATGTTAAAAATATCTTGGTCTTGTTGCAGCTGGAAAGCACATTTGGAATCTATTTGCTGCTTTTTGTGCATTTTATCTCATTTTCTCATAATATATAATCATTTCACAGTATGAATATAAAGCAATGCCACAAAATTGCTGTATCAATTAATAGACTGCATGACATTGGCTCTATTATAAGCAGCATGCATTACCACTTGACTTGTAAAGATCACATTTTTAATTTCCAGTTTGTTCTTAGGTTTGAGAAATTTATGTATTGCCATAAAACTTCCATGGAATTTATACATGGTTCTTTTTGAATAAATTAATTTATTTTTAGTATAAACATTACAGAAAAATTAAGGCATCATAGACTATGAATATGCTCATGAAATGCTGAAAAGATAGTGATCCTTATAGATAGTGAAAAGATGTCCTTTATACTCTGATAAATGTTACAATGAACATTCTATATATTTTTCCTTTGGTAGGAAACTATGATGGTAGGATCTTGTCTTGGGAGGAATTTATCTAATAGGATTCTGTCTTGGTTGGATTTTGTCTGATAGAATTTTGCAATGACATTATTCTTATCCATTAAATTTCTATGCCTTAATTTTATCATCATCAAAGTAAAATTAAAATGAATATTTTTACTTTTTTTAAGGTATATATCATTTTACTCTTTCCCTACCAAGTGTGGTCAGTTAACCAAAAAACTTGCTAATCAAAAGTGTCCTGTCTGAATTATTTTGGATAATTGACACTACTGTGTTTTAATGTTTAAATCAGATTATTTCCATTTTTGTAAATTAGAATTTAAAATTTACTATAAACAATAAAAGCAAAATCCTAAACTGTTATCTTCACATTACTGTATTATATATTTTATAAAACAAAACAAACAATATAAAATTACTTTAGGAATATTATTTATTTTCTCTTTTAGATCAAAATCATAATTTTTTTTATTATAAATAATATTTTCATATTACTGAATTTAAAAAAAACTACTTACATCATCACAAATGGAAAAAATTTTCAGAATATTTTAAATAATACATTATTATTTTACAAAATTCTTCTTAACTATTATAAAAAAACGTATCCAAAATATTCAGATATTCATTTTATGAACTTAAATATATGCATTTTAATCAAATATGTTTGTTTAATTAAAAATAATTCAGTTACATTAAGATAAATTATTGTAAATTATTTGATGCTGATAATAATTAGATTTGTAGTTACATTTTTTATTAATTATATAGCTTCATTAGTTAGTTCAAATTTTCGAATGTTTTTGTAATATTAATTTAATTAAATGAAAATATAGTAATATTAATTATTTTATTTTTTGTACATTTTATTTCATCTTTTTTGTTTAAATTATTGTAAATATTTAATTTTTTAAATTTGTTTGTTATACTTTTTGAAATTTGAATTTTTTGATTTCTATTAAGAATTTAAAAAATCCAGAATGAAATATTTGCTAAATCATTTACAAAAGAAGACAAGCACTAAACTGTAGTCTTACATCTTTTATGACTATAAAAACAAAATTAAATCATAGCAAAGCTAATATTTTATTGTATTTATAATAATTATTAATTAATTAAATTAATATTACAAAACATTAAAAATTTGAACTAACAAATGAAACTATGTAATTAATATAAACTGTTACCGCAAATCTAATTACTATCAACATCAAATATTTCACAATAATTTAAAAACTAAAATTATAAAAGTTCTATTGGTAATTATTTTTATTATAAAGAACATCAATAATTTATTGTAATCTAATTCAGTTACAGTGGAACCTCGGTATACGACCTTAATCTGTTCCCAATGTTTGGACTTATACCAAATTGGACATATACCATCCAACCTTTCCCATACGAAGTAATGTAAAAATGATTAATCCGTTCTCGTGTAAAAAAAATGGCTGGCTTTAAATACCTCACTTTCCTGGCTAGTTCCTGCTTGATTTTTCGTGAGATCAGTGTGTATCTTTTTAGCTTTCTCGCAAATAATTGCTTCCGATACACTGTCTCTAGCACTGTTTTTCAGTTATCCAAAGCAAAAGCAATTTCTCGACATGATCTAATGTCTTCGATCTCTGTTTAGAAATTGATTTAACCCCTTTCACAATGTTAGCAGATTTAATAATGTCTTTATTTTTCGTGATTGTCTATATCGTCATTCTCGGGATATGGTAGGCAACAGTTAAAATCTTGAACACACGTGCCACCTTCGTATTTCTCAACAATCTCTTTTATCAGATCCATTGTAATTCTAGTCATTTTTTTAGTTTTCTGTCACTTTTCATTTGCCTTTTTGCGATTCATGATTAATAAAAATAATAAAATTTTACTTACGAATTAAAATCAGAAGAAATTTAACAAAGTTATAAACCGTTGCATCGCAAATGTCTAGTCTGGTCTAGTACACCAATAGTGCTACTTGTTTGTTGATGGCGCATGAATTGAATTATGTTGTATACCGAACAAAAGTCGTATACAAAGCAAAATTTGTTTCATCCAAACAGGACGTATTCCAAGGTACCACTGTATTTTTAAACTATCTTTATTATAATAACTAAGAAATTTCAAATAATGAAAAATTATATTTTTATCATAATAATTAAATTAATAATTATTTAAAAAACTAATACATAATTCCTATAAAAATGCACAAAATTATTATTATTAATTAATATCAAAATACAATTTTTTTATTTGAAAATTACAAAAAATTTATTATATCTTAATATAATACATATAAATTTAAAATAAAATATAACATGCAAAGTAGAAAAATCATTTTACATTTATATTTACAGTTTTAAAGAATTCAATAGTCCATTACCTTTACATGCTTAAAAATGAAAGAAGTGAATGTGAATTAAAAAGAAAAAATTTATATTATTTTTCGAATTTAAATAAAAATTAAACATTTTAATATAACTTATTAGTGTAGGACTCACATTTGATTAATTAAGCAGTGGCTGTGCAAAATAGCAAGCAAACTTTAAACTAATATTTCATAATAATTTAATAAATAATTTATTTTCTAATCAATATTATACTTGCAAAATTATTATGATTATATTATGTCTTAGTTTTTATACAAATATAAATATAAAAATTATATTTAAAAATTTAATTATATAAAGATAATTAAATGTTGATTTTAAAAATTTGTTTTAATCTGAATTATGATGATTTGTGATTATTTCATTCCATAATGTATTATATTATAAAAATTGGAATTCAAGGTAAGGTTATAAATTAATCATTTTTTTATTATTTATCAAAATTGTATATTACAAATGCAAATTATAACCTGAACTTTAATAATTATCAAAATATAGTCAGTTGATCTATTGTCAAGCTTTGTAATGTAAAATAAATTTTTCTTTGCAATATTTGGTAAATTATTAAAAAATGGAATAATTTAAACTTTATTTTCATGGATAAGGTTGACTGTATAAAAAATTTTCAGATTAAAACAATAATTTTAGTTTTTCTTTCAATTTATTGAATGAACCATAAGTTAGACACCATAAGAATATGTATGAAATTGTAAATTAAAAATTTTCTAATAAATGGATATAATGCGCAGTTTTGTTAAATGGTCCGAGTTACTAAATTTTATATTTTATACTCTTAATTGAGGAAATTTTAAATTTTGAAACAAAAATCAAAGAACACCAGTATGATGCCAGGAAGTGGTGCAATTCTGTAGTTCTTTTTGCATTTGAAATTCCAAAGGACAATGTCATGTTCTGTGATGAAGCAAGTATAAACAGGTCCATTAAAGATCCTATCACCAGCAAGCAGTCTAAAACCATTGAATTTTATAAATATAGCATAGCATGCAACTGCATATATCATTTTGATACCAATGGATTAGCAAACATATGGAGGATGTTGTATTGCTAGCATAAAGTCCCCAATGGTGACAATATGCAAAAGGCATTACTTCAAGATATTTGTTCAATGCAAATTGTTACTATTTAATTAAAATGCCTCAATGTCCTAGACTTACTAAAATATAAATTTTCGTCTACAAGTAAGTATCTTCTAATATCAGGACTTATTATACTGGCTTAATATACCTGTATATTAAATAAAATCAAAAATTGTTTTCTGTAAAACTCTCTAGCATTATCTGTAAAGCCAGTATAATAAGTCCTGATATTAGAAGATACGTACTTGTAGACGAAAATTTATATGTTACTATTTACTTTACTAACATTTATAATACTTTAAATTTTACAGTTTATTGAGCTGCAATTTAAAAGAATTGTAGACCTATAAATGCCCACCATTGTCTGTCTGTCTTAATCTCAAGAATGGAGTTAGATAGATGAAATCCAAGACCAGATATGGAAAGCTTAGGGGCAGGAGGCCCAAATTAATGTATATGAACTTCCAATGCAAACTGGAAGTCACATTATTTCAATTCAAAAATTTTCCCCTGTAAGGAGTTAGAATACTGCATGACACTGTTAATTTGAGGTAGAGCATATATTTTGAATTAAATAAATTTAAAAACTATGATTAAAAATTGTAGTCTGGCATTGTGATAGTGTCACAATAAATAATTGCTCATTTTTTGATTAATTTTATGTTTGATAACTTTATATTTAAATGTTAAACCTAATGTGACATTGAAGTGGAACATTGCAATGTACATTTATGTTTTGAAGTTAGAACCTGAAGATGACTCAATAAAAGCAGATGAAAACATTTGTTACAATGAAATACTTTGCTAGATTGGCTTGTAATGTCATATGAAGTTTGTGCAGCAATTTTGCAAGAACTTGTAAACAATTTTAAACAAATCCATAGGAATGGAACAAAATTATAGAACATTTTATACTGTTGAAATATCCATTTTAGAAAAATTGAAGTCATTTTCCTGTATGTTGAGAAAAACTTTGAATAAATACAATTATTTAGTTTTGCTAAATGATTATGTTTTGTTTTAATATATTCTACGGTGTGAAAATTATGATTTATTTTAAATATATAATGTATTCAAAATTTAATTAGTTAATGAAATAAATATTGAAAAACATTAGTTAAAGTTCACAAAATTATTTACAAAGAAAAACAATTTTATCACTATTTGACTGTAATAAGTAAAATAATATAGTTCTAATAACTAGCTTACTGAATGAAACTGTTCCTTTATGCTCAGGATCTAACTTATGGAAGACTGAAGTTGCAGCTGTTTTTGTTAAACCCAACATTAACCATGCAAATGAACAAAATGACTGAAGATCTATTAAATTATCTTTAGAGCTAAACATCTGAAATTTTCAAATTAAAGAAATAAAAACTTCTGTTTAAAACATTACTTTTTATAATTATAATTAACTTTATATTTTTTTAATTATAAAATTTACTAAAATAAATATTTATGACTTTAATGTACCTTAAAAGCTTGATCTGCTCTTTCTAATATGCTTGTATTAAAATCTAGCATTAAGAGACATGCAATATATATTCTTACATCAATCTTTCCTTCATTTGCCTAAATAAGAAAATGGAAATTTAATATACTCCAAATAATAATTCTTTCATACTATCAATTCTTTGAAAATTAAAATAATTTTTAATATATTCTGTACATACAGCAATAAATTCTTATATTAAAAATTATATAATAATCACTAAAACAGATGTTAATAAATTAATTTTTATGTAAACATATAAAGTCTGTCAAACATAATTACATAAGTACTGTATTTACTCGGGTATAAAACGATCTCGCATATAGGACAAGGTGTGACTTTAGAGATCAAAATAAAGAAAATTAGATTTATTAAAACAATTTTAATTTTATTTTCTTTAATCACAAATAAAACATTATCAAATGCACGTATTTTGTTTTGGTTTTGTTTTCCATTCATCATGTACTAAGGCAAACATAGTTGCTTCCTTAATACATGATGAATGAAAAACAAAACGAAAATATTATAATGCACATGAACAGAAAAAGTTTATTTTTTATGATTCAGAATATGCTAACATTTATCAAAAATAACAATTTAGTAATATTAAACTAATATTAAATTATAATCATTGCTAAGTGACCTGTATTTCATTAATGATTTTATAAATAATAAGGAACTATTTTCTGTGGACGAATGAGATGCAATGCAGTTTTTAATTGATGGACACAGGATTAAACCAACAAACATAGGGGTGTGTATCTTAATTTGTTTACAGTAGGTGCAAACTTATGATAAATAGATTATAGACCTATAATAATAGAATGAACTATATATAGTTCACAGAAATTATCTCAAAACACAAAGAATCCTTTGCTTACGCATATAAGACAACCTAGGTTTTTGAAGTAGTGAAAAATGAATGAAAACCTAATCTTATACGTGAGTAAATATGGTATATTATATTGTATTAATAAATACAGTTATTTATAAATATAAGCAGCATTACAGAAATTAATACGTTAAACTACAGTAGTATCATTTAATTTATAAATAGAAAGATAATTTTAATATCACTTTTGGAATTTAAATTTTATTCTATTATTGTATTATTTAAGCAAAGACATAAAATGCAGTCTTAAAAAAATCACTTATTACTAATGCAAAATTAATAAGTTTAATAATTTATCAATTAATTTAAATAGATTTACAGTAGACCCCCCCATAACACTGTTGATTTTTCTGTTTTATATGAATTCCATGTTGTACGAGTCACTTAGATTTTATAAATACGTGTGCTGAGCTGTGAACGGCTCATGTATTTGTAAAATCTAAGTGACTCGTACAACATGGAATTCATATAAAACAGAAAAATCAACAGTGTTATAGGGGGGTCTACTGTATCAAATATAATAAAAATATAATGTGTTGCGATTCAAATCTTATTGTTGCCAGGTGATGTAGTACATCCCCTTTGTTCACACACATGTATAAGAGACCCCTTAGTTTTAGTTTTAGACCCTTGGGTTGCCAACCGGAGAGAAAGCAGACTAAGGCTGTAATCTCCATATAAACCCGGAAGAAGAAAAATAAGAAGAAGAAAATAAGAAAAAGTAGATCCTTGGGTTATACTAGGACACCAGTAAATTGAACTAAGTGGTTTTATGTATGCCTTGTGCCTTTGTTTGTATATACCTTGAGTTATTAAACAACATAATGTCATAATTAAAACACTACTTTTACCACTAACATGTTAATTTACAAAACTAGTATCAATAGCTTCAAATATTAACCCCTTAAGCCCATAACCCGAGATATCTCGGGCAAGTTACATAACGTTACATAAAATGAGGTCCTTAAGGCCATTTTTGAATTTTTTTTTTTTGAATTTTTGGAATGTTTTTTAGGTCCCGANTATCCAGGTGCAGAAGAATTCTTTTTAGCATTGCATGAGTGTATGCATAGTCTGTGTTACATTAGTTCCACAGCAATGTTTATAATAAAATAAATTAATTTGTTCAAAAAAAAAAAAAATCATTTTAAGTTGATTTAGCATAATGGGCACAGAATCTGACTATAAAGGATAAAAAACCAACAATATATAAATTAATACAAAAATAATTAGTTTTATTTTGTTATAGTATGTATGTTAAAAATATCTTGGTCTTGTTGCAGCTGGAAAGCACATTTGGAATCTATTTGCTGCTTTTTGTGCATTTTATCTCATTTTCTCATAATATATAATCATTTCACAGTATGAATATAAAGCAATGCCACAAAATTGCTGTATCAATTAATAGACTGCATGACATTGGCTCTATTATAAGCAGCATGCATTACCACTTGACTTGTAAAGATCACATTTTTAATTTCCAGTTTGTTCTTAGGTTTGAGAAATTTATGTATTGCCATAAAACTTCCATGGAATTTATACATGGTTCTTTTTGAATAAATTAATTTATTTTTAGTATAAACATTACAGAAAAATTAAGGCATCATAGACTATGAATATGCTCATGAAATGCTGAAAAGATAGTGATCCTTATAGATAGTGAAAAGATGTCCTTTATACTCTGATAAATGTTACAATGAACATTCTATATATTTTTCCTTTGGTAGGAAACTATGATGGTAGGATCTTGTCTTGGGAGGAATTTATCTAATAGGATTCTGTCTTGGTTGGATTTTGTCTGATAGAATTTTGCAATGACATTATTCTTATCCATTAAATTTCTATGCCTTAATTTTATCATCATCAAAGTAAAATTAAAATGAATATTTTTACTTTTTTTAAGGTATATATCATTTTACTCTTTCCCTACCAAGTGTGGTCAGTTAACCAAAAAACTTGCTAATCAAAAGTGTCCTGTCTGAATTATTTTGGATAATTGACACTACTGTGTTTTAATGTTTAAATCAGATTATTTCCATTTTTGTAAATTAGAATTTAAAATTTACTATAAACAATAAAAGCAAAATCCTAAACTGTTATCTTCACATTACTGTATTATATATTTTATAAAACAAAACAAACAATATAAAATTACTTTAGGAATATTATTTATTTTCTCTTTTAGATCAAAATCATAATTTTTTTTATTATAAATAATATTTTCATATTACTGAATTTAAAAAAAACTACTTACATCATCACAAATGGAAAAAATTTTCAGAATATTTTAAATAATACATTATTATTTTACAAAATTCTTCTTAACTATTATAAAAAAACGTATCCAAAATATTCAGATATTCATTTTATGAACTTAAATATATGCATTTTAATCAAATATGTTTGTTTAATTAAAAATAATTCAGTTACATTAAGATAAATTATTGTAAATTATTTGATGCTGATAATAATTAGATTTGTAGTTACATTTTTTATTAATTATATAGCTTCATTAGTTAGTTCAAATTTTCGAATGTTTTTGTAATATTAATTTAATTAAATGAAAATATAGTAATATTAATTATTTTATTTTTTGTACATTTTATTTCATCTTTTTTGTTTAAATTATTGTAAATATTTAATTTTTTAAATTTGTTTGTTATACTTTTTGAAATTTGAATTTTTTGATTTCTATTAAGAATTTAAAAAATCCAGAATGAAATATTTGCTAAATCATTTACAAAAGAAGACAAGCACTAAACTGTAGTCTTACATCTTTTATGACTATAAAAACAAAATTAAATCATAGCAAAGCTAATATTTTATTGTATTTATAATAATTATTAATTAATTAAATTAATATTACAAAACATTAAAAATTTGAACTAACAAATGAAACTATGTAATTAATATAAACTGTTACCGCAAATCTAATTACTATCAACATCAAATATTTCACAATAATTTAAAAACTAAAATTATAAAAGTTCTATTGGTAATTATTTTTATTATAAAGAACATCAATAATTTATTGTAATCTAATTCAGTTACAGTGGAACCTCGGTATACGACCTTAATCTGTTCCCAATGTTTGGACTTATACCAAATTGGACATATACCATCCAACCTTTCCCATACGAAGTAATGTAAAAATGATTAATCCGTTCTCGTGTAAAAAAAATGGCTGGCTTTAAATACCTCACTTTCCTGGCTAGTTCCTGCTTGATTTTTCGTGAGATCAGTGTGTATCTTTTTAGCTTTCTCGCAAATAATTGCTTCCGATACACTGTCTCTAGCACTGTTTTTCAGTTATCCAAAGCAAAAGCAATTTCTCGACATGATCTAATGTCTTCGATCTCTGTTTAGAAATTGATTTAACCCCTTTCACAATGTTAGCAGATTTAATAATGTCTTTATTTTTCGTGATTGTCTATATCGTCATTCTCGGGATATGGTAGGCAACAGTTAAAATCTTGAACACACGTGCCACCTTCGTATTTCTCAACAATCTCTTTTATCAGATCCATTGTAATTCTAGTCATTTTTTTAGTTTTCTGTCACTTTTCATTTGCCTTTTTGCGATTCATGATTAATAAAAATAATAAAATTTTACTTACGAATTAAAATCAGAAGAAATTTAACAAAGTTATAAACCGTTGCACCGCAAACATCTAGTCTAGTG